>NW_006922111.1:850316-859664 GCF_000298275.1 Orycteropus afer afer | reverse complement strand
TGATTCACTGCAAACAACATAAATGGCAACTAGACCTGTGGACCTCACCAGATGGAACACACAGGAATCGAATCTGCTTAATCTGTGGAAAGAGTTGGTGGAAATGTTAAATATCACCAGTCAGAACAAGGCCAGGGGCCAACTGTGGAACAGACCACTAATTTGCTCATATTGCAATTTCAAGTTGAGGCTGAAGAAAATTTTAAAAACTCCATGAAAGCCAAAGCAGCCTTGTGTATACCCCACCTGAATTTAGAGGCCATCTCAAGAATATATAGATTTGATGCACTGAATACTTATGACCAAAGACCAGACAAGTTGTGGGATGACATCAGGAACATCATACATGAAGAAAGGAAAAGATCATTAAAAAGACAGGAAAGAAAAGACCAAAATAGATGTCAGAAGAGACTCTGAGACTAAAGCAAATGGAAGAAATGATGAAGTAAAAGAGGTGAACAAAAGATTTCAAAGGGTAGCTTTAGAAGACAAAATAAAGTATTACAATGAAATGTGCAAAGACCTAGAATTAGAAAACCAAAAGGGAAGAACATGCTTGGCATTTCTCAAGATGAAAGAAGAACTGAAGAAAAAATACAAGCCCTGAGTTGCACTACTGAAGGATTCTAGGGGCAAGATACTGAATGATTCAAGAAGCATCAGGGAGAAATGGAAGGATCACCCAGAGTCACTGTTCCAGAAAGGATTGGTCAACGTTCAACCATTTCAGGAGATAAGATGTGATCAAGAACCAACAGTGCGCTGAAGGAAGAAGTCCAAGATGCAATGAAGGCACTGGCAGTAAAACAAGGCTCTAGGAACTGATGGGAGTATCAGTTGAGATGTTTCCACAAACAGATGCAACACTGGGAATACTCACTAGTCTATGCGAAGAAATTTGGAAGGCAGCTATGTAGCCAACTGACTGGAAGAGATCCATATTTGTGCCCATTCCAGAGAAAAGTCATCCAACAGAATGCAGACATTACTGAAAAGTATCATTAATATCACACAAAAGGAAAATTTTGCTGAACACAATTTAAAAAATGTTTGCAGCAATATACTGACAGGAACTGCCAAAAACTGAAGCCAGATTCAGAAGAGAACATAGAACGAGGGACATCACTGCTGATGTCGGATGGACCCTGGCTGAAAGCAGAGGATACCAGAAAGACGTTCACCTGTGTTTTACTGACTCTGCAAAGACATTCAACTGTGTGGATCACAACAGATTATGGACAGCACTGTGATCAACAGGAATCCAGAAAATACTGTATACATGAGGCACGTGGACACAGACCAAGTAGCAGTCATTGGAACAGAACAAAGGGACGATGCATGGCTTACAAGCAGGAAAGGTGTGCATCAGGGTGTATCCCTTCACCACACTTACTCCATCTGTGTGCTGAGTCAATAATCCCAGAAGCTGGACTGGATGAAGAACGCAGCATCAGACTGGAGGAAGACTCATTAACAACCTGCGATAGGCAGACGACACAACCTTGCTTGCTGAATGTGAAGATGACTTGAAGATCAAAGACTACAGCCTTCAGTATGGCCTACACTTCAACACGAAGAAAAGAAAAATTCTCCTATCTGGACCAATAAGCAACATCATGATAAACGGAGAAAAGACCGAAGTTGTCAAATATTTCATTTTCCTTGGATCCATCATCAACACCCATGGAAGCAGCTGTCAAGAAATCAGATGCCATCGCATACTGGGCAAATCTGCTGCAAAAGACTTCTTTAAAGTGTTAAAGACCAGAGACATCACTTTGAAGACTTAGATGTGCCTAATCCGAGCCATGGTATTTTCAGTTGCCTCATGTGAATGTGAAAGTGGGCAAAGAATAAGGAAGAACTGATGCCTTTGAATTATGCTCTTGGTGAAAAACACTGAGTATACAGTGGACCCCTAGAAGAACAAACAAATCTGTCTTGGAAGAAGCACAGCCAGAATGCTTCATCTTTCATACTCTGGACATGCGATCAGGAGGGACCAGCCCCTAGAGGAAGCGGTCATGCTTGGTAGAGCAGAAGACTGACCAGCAGAAAAGACCTTCGATGAGACAGACTGGCGGAGCAGCCCAACAATGTGCTCAGACACGGCAGGGACTGACGACAGCCCGGGCCCCAGCAGTGTCTAGGTCTGTCGGACGCATGGTCTCTGTGAGTTGGAACTGACTTTACGGCACCTAACGAGAACAACAACAAAAAGTAGTGGCTTATCTTAAAGCAGCAGTGTACAGCTAAGCTAAACTATCATTGCTTATAATGTGTTATTACTCATATACTGAAGGATTCAATTTTCTAACGGTTTGAAAAGACTATCTGTGTTTCTGTTCCTGAACGCAGCTGCGCTGTAGAGTTTGTTATTTCCTCCTTAGAACGCCTTTGTCTGGTTTTTGTATCACGGTCATGTTGGTGTCACAGAACAAGCTAGAAAGTGTTCCCTCCTTTATTTCTTGAAAGAGAAAGCTGGTGTCCTGTCTTTCTTAAATATCTGATCAACTTCATTGTTAAAGCTATTGTGTGCCTGGACTTTTTCTTGCAGGGAAGTATTAGTTACAAGCTCATTAGGGTAGTATATTTTTCTGTTCATCCTTCATTAAACTTAGTATTTCATGTCTTTTGATGAAATTACCTATCTCATCTAAGTTGCCAATTTTTTGAGCAGAAAGTTATTCTTAAGATCCCCTTATCATTTTGTAAAAGGTGTAGGATCTGTAATGGTGCCCCTTTTCTATTCCTGACATTAATAGTATTATTTTCTCTTTCTTTTTTCTTGACAACTAGACAGACTTACCAGTTTGATCTTTCAAATATCCAGCTTTGCATCCACTTATTTTTTCTACCAGCTTTGTTCTCTGCTTCAACAATTTCCACATTGATTTTATTAATGCCTTTCTTCTATTTACATTAGTTCAATTTGTTCTTGGTTTTACTGGCTTTTTAAGGTAGAAATGAAGATCACTGATTTTAAACTTTTCTTGTTTTGTAAGTATTTTAAACTGTAATTGTCTCTGAATAGTAATCTAGTCCTAGCTCACAAATTTTGGTACATTGTGTTTCCATTTTCATTCAGTTCAAAGTACTTTCTCATTTCCAACAAATTTTTCTGATAATCTGGGTTACTGAAAGGTATGTGTTAATTTCTAAATAGCTGGAGCTCGTATGGGTACCTTGCTGTTGCTGATTTCTAGTTTCATTCTGCTGCACTCAGGTCTATTTGGTTTAGAACTCTGAGGTCTCATCTTAGGGAGCCGCATATGGTCTACACTGTCCCATATGTACTACAAAGAACGTGTATTATGCCACTATTGTTGCTGGAGTGTTCTGCAGACAGCAACCGGTCAAGCTGGCTGGTCACGTCCCACTTGCCTGCATTCCTACTGATGAACTCCCTCCGTTCCAGGATTATTAGGATAAGTGCATCCTGACGAACTGTGACGGTTCAATCCACTTCTCCTTTCAGAGCAGTCAGTTTGAGCTCTATGGATTCGGAAGCTCTGCCATAGTCTTCTTGATGAACTGACCATTATGGAAAATTCTTCCTTATGTCCAGGAATATTCCCTGTCCCTGTGTCTATTCCATCTGAAGTAATATAGTCATGCCAGTGTTTTTCTGGTAAGCGTCTGCATGGTTTATCATTTTCATTTTCTTGCCTTTACAGTATCTTCATCTTCCTCTTCTAAGTATGCTTCCTAGAGATGCCATGTAACTGAGTCTTGCCTTTCTTACCCACGTCAACGGTCTTTCCCTTCCTACTGGAATACGGGAGCCGTTTACATCAGGGCACTCATCAATATGGTTGGGTTTATCACTCTGTTCTGTGTTTTCTATTCATCTCAAAGGTTGTCTTCGTTCCCCTTTTTTCTTTTCCTGCCTCCTCCTATGGGTATTTTTTTTAATATTCATTTTTTCTCCCAGTATTAGCCTTTAAGTTGTTGCATACAAGTCTGTCTACAACATTTCATTCCATACATGTTACAAACCTTACAACTGTTATGAATCTTGAAATTGTGTAAGCCACTCAGTATCTGAGCAATCACTCTCATTCATGTCACTTCCACACACATTATAAATCCCTAAATGTGCTGCAATTATCTTTTGCTTCAAAGAGCCAAATATGTTTTAAAGAAATTTGAAAGTACGAGTGTAGTATTCTGTTTGGAGTCTCTGGATGTCTTAGCATAGAATCAGATTTCCACGAGGTGTCCTTCCCTTCAGCTTGCAAAACGTCCTTTAACCTTGTTTCGTGCACAGTCTACGGGTGACCAATCCTCCTAGTACTTGTTTGGAAATATCTTTATTACGTCCACAGGTATGAAGGGTATTTTGGCTGAATGTAGAAGTGACAATTTCCTTTGAGAATTTTAAAGATGTCAATCCATTAATTTCTTACACTGTTCTGAGGAGAGTCTTGCTATCATTTCATTTTTATCTTTTTTTGTTTTCTACGACAGCTTTGACAATTTAATCTTTACCACTCTTTTTCAGCAATCTGATTATAATATGCCAAAGTGTGGTTTTGTATTATTTTTGTTATTTCCTCAAATATTTATTTTTCTGCCTCCGCCCCCTTTCTAGAACTCCAATGACATGTATGTTAGACTGTTTAATATTGTCCTGTAAGTCACGGAGGCTCTCTCAGCAGTTATAAATGCAAACTGCTTCCAACCAGAACCTCAAACAAACGTTTCATATATTTTGTCACGTTTTCCAGTTGTTTACTTTGGGAGGAAATTCTGGTATAAATTTTACTGGCACAGCTCAAAGTAAAATTATCCATGCTTTTATTTAAAAAACCAAATTTTTAAAATCTTGAAATAATCTTCATATTCAGAAAGTTCTTTGTTTTCTTCAAGAGGGTAGAAAAAGCACCCTCAGAGATATGTGGGTTAACTCTGGCACTATCCAAATATGCCTGTGAACTGGTCAGCCTGCCTACATCAGAAACTTGAAGATTCAGAATCACCTTTAGAAGACTTGGCCATGATGACAGAAGAGGGCAAATGGAAGCAGGAAGACTACACACCAACCCAATGCCAAAAGGTGGAAATGACCCCATACATTAGTAGCACAAAAATAAAAACAGAAAACAAGATCTAACATCCCAATCGAGGAAAATCCACCCACTTGTTCTCCTGAAAGAAAAGACAACAACCACTGTAAGACAGCATTCCAAGCTCAATTAGATTTCAAACAGGAAGTCTGGAATATGATAAAATACTCAGGAAAATGTAAAAAACTAGTAAAGATTAAAAATAAAAAGATTTTTTTTAAAAGATATAGAAAGAGTTGATTGAATTCAGGGAAAAAAGTCAAAAAAACATAATTGTCTAAAAAATAAGGACTAAACTACAGGGTGCCCATGAGATAATAGAACCAAACGAAAATTTAATAAAAGGCATTAAAGAAAGGCAGGGCAGCAAACGAGAAAGTAACATGAGAGCAAGAATGAATTTAAAAGGACCAGAGAGAAAGTGATGAGAGTAAGAGAAAGGCCGAGCGAGAGGAAGGGAAAGAAAACTATCAAGCAGAACCAACGCTGCTAACTCGACTCCCACAAAACGCTCTGGAAACACAACACCTGAATCTACACATGCAAAGGGCATCCCCCAAGTCTTCCAGGCACCTGAAACAATCAGTCAAGAAAGTGCAACTCAGAGATACATCCTAGTGGTGTTGTCGTTGCTGTTGTTATGTGCTGTTGAGTCAGACCTGACTCATAGCGACCCCTCCGTGGGTTTCCGAGGTGGTATCTCTATGGAAGTAGATCGCCTCATCTTCCTTCCGAGGAGTGGCTGGTGGGTTTGAACCACCAGCTATCTGGTTAGCAGTCAAGTGCCTTAGGCACTACACTACCAGAGCTCCTATATATCCTAGTAAGTTTATTAAATTTTGAAGATAAAGGAAAAAACCCTGTAAGGCCTCTAAGCAAGAAGAACATATACACTACAAGGGTAAGAGAATTAGACTGCTTTCAAACTTTTCAAAAGCAAAGCAAAAACAGGGTCCCATTTTCAAAAAAAATTCAATAAAGAAATCATGAGCCAAGATTTTAAAACTAGCTTAGACGTCCTTCAAGTATCAAGGCTATAGAAAAATCATTTTCAAAGGAACTGAGCACCTCTAAGCCCTTCTGAAGGAAGGTACTGGAGGAGGATGAACTTCATCCAACCAAGAGAAGGCTGGGAAACCTCAGCAAAAGCACAAATGGTGCGCGCTTTCGTTTAGAAAAATGAAAACCTAAGACTACAGCCTGAGTCAGCTCTGTTGTGCAAAAGAAAGACAGTGAAGATAGCACAGCAATTAAGGGAACTACCTACGTGAAAGCAGCAGGCAGGAATGGAACGTAAAGACCCAGGAGAATGAGAAAGGGGAGAAGGGAGTGGGTAACATGTTTCTGAGTACACCGCTCTGCACACCTCTAACCGTCAGAACCACAGTGACGATTTCTAAAGCTTCAAAACCAATCAATCGAGCCAATCAACCAATCAACCAGAATGGGGGGAAACCCAAACTAGAAAGCAAACAGTAACTAAAGGACCTGTAAGAACCAACCTAAGGCACTCTGACACATAGTACTGTATTTACGTACTGTTGAGGCCAAAGACTATAGAATTGTATACAAGTATTGTTCCGAATAAATGTGCTTATCATAGGTCTACGGTTCAGGAATCTTGAAACTATTTTGTGGAGATTTTAGATTAAGGAACTAAACAAACACATTGTGGACAATGAGTGCCAGCAAAGGGAAGGAAAAGGGTAGAATGACCCCTGCAGTACTGGATTTGGTGGGCATGAATCAGCGCCATCAGTAGGAACTAACATTATGAAACACTAAGATCGGACACAGCATCACTTCTGTGACATTCTTACAAGAAATGCACATCCTGCATTTAATTATGAAAACACTCTCAGAAGAATTGCAGTATAGGACATTACATGGTAAGGCTTTTCTAGCAATAGTCTTTGTACCTCCCACCAGTTACTGAGTATTACACACACACACACACACACACACACACAAAACCTCACTGCCATTGAGTCGGATCCAACTCATAGCCACCCCTCATTGGATTTCCGAGGCAGCATCACTACGCAAGAAGACTGCCCAACCTGCCTTCCCAGGAGTGGCTGGTGGGTTTGAACCGCCAGCCCTCTGGTTAGCAGTCAAACGCCTTAGGCACTACCCCACCAGAGCTCAGGACCATGCAATTTAAACTTCCAATTGTTAAAGTTATCCACCTGGGGTACTTCTGTTGGAGCAGCACGAAGTAATCTTCTGGGAAGTTTGCTCTCTCAGGTGTGCAGAATTCTCATGTTGGGATTAGTTAGTTTTGCCACTCTGCAAGGCTTACAGTGAGCCTTCCTAGAGGCAGAAAGGACTCTCTCCCTGCCGCTGAGAGAGACATGCTGCAGAGACGATGCACTACTGAGAGAGACGCCCGGCTGAGAGACAGCAGCAGTGGAACCAAGAGGCACGAGACAGAGCAGCAGGTTTGCCTGGCCCACAGAAGCAGAGCCCAGGCCTAGAGGTACGGGACAGAGCAGGTTTACCTGGCCCACACATAGTGCAAACTGTAGAGAGGTGGTAGGTGCTCTGATTTACTGATGTCAAGGCTGGTAAGAGGGCTGAATGGTGGCGGCATATCTGGCCTCACAGCAACAGACCCTGGGCTGCTGATGGCGATTCTGTCTTCCTCTTGTGTAGTTAGAGTTCAAAAGATGTCATCTCCCTGCCCCTTTAGCAGGAACCCATATTGTGAGAATTCTACAAAAGAATCATAAACTATACTTCAAAAATGTCAAGGTCATCAAGACAAGGACACACTGAAGAACTGTCAGAGATTGGAGAAGACCAAGGAGATTTGACAAAATACGTGGGTCCCCAAATCGATCCTGGACCAGCAAAAAAGACAACCGTGGGACACTGGTACAATTGGCATAAATTCTACAGATTAGTTAATAGTGGAGAGTGATGGTAACTTTCCCTCTTTGATAGCTGTACTATGGGTGGTTATGTGCTATGTTAACAGGAAGGGCCATTGGGCAAGAAGCACATGAGAATTCTTTGTTCTGACAAAGGGTCAATATTTACAACATATAGAGAATTCCTAGAACCCAATTAAGAAAAAGTTAACCTAATATGAAAATGTGCTGAAATCATGAATAACAATTTTACAGAATGGTGACTAAATACAGAGAGAGATGTTTAATCTTATAATCAGGGGAATGCAAATCCAAACTACTGATTAGATATAAGAACAAAGCCTGACAGTGCTAGCAAGGATGCAAGGCACCGAAGACTCAGACTGGCTTCCAGACTGGCTGGGAGGAGGGAGTATTTGCACAACTATTTTGGAAAACAATTTTAAATTATCCAATAAAGTGAACCATTAAACACGCACAAGCCCTCCCACTGCTGCCTGCGTGCACTGAGAGTGTGAGGGCACCGTTAACCAATGTCAAGAGCCTAGAAAGAACCTGACTGTCCACTGACAGAAGTGACCTGCTGTACACTCATGGGGTGGTTTCTCCTGCTTTCAGTCAACAACCTGCAGTTAACTTGCAACAACATGGAGGGCTCTTAGAGTGCTGGGTAAAACAACTCAGTCACGGAATCCTATCCACAGAGCGGCATCATTCGGAACTCAGAACCAAGCAAACGAGATCGTACCTTATTCAGGGAATTATACCAATGTGCCGGAGCTACTCTCCACTCAAGACCAAGTTTCAGGGTCTCTTCTGACATCCATTTTGGTCTTTTCCTCATTCCTGTCTTTTTAATGTCCTTTTGCTTTCCTCATGGATGATGATCTTGATGTCATCCCACAACTCGCCTGGTCTTTGGTCACTGGTGTTCAGCGCATCAAATCTGTTCTTGAGATGCTCTCTAAATTCAGATGGGGTATAATCAAGGTCATGTTTTGGCTCTCGTGGACTTGTTTTAATTGTCTTCAGCTTCAACTTGAACTTATATATGAGCAATTGATAGCCTGTTCCACACACAGTCAGCTCCTGGCTTTGCTTTGCCTCGAGATACTGAGCTTCGCCATTGCCTCTTTCCACAGAGGCAGTCAATCGGATTCCCTCAGAGTGAGAGGTCTTGGTCGCCGGAACAACTCAGGGCAGAGTGAGTCTCAGCAGCTCAGCGGGGACCTGCTCCCAAACATCACAGCACTGCACACTGTCAGGTGGCTCGGGGAGGCAGAAATGAGGCTACCTGTGTTGGCCCTAACGCCTTCAGACATCACAGACTTTCTGCAACAAATACCAAGTGTATTTCTGGGGACACGCTTCACACCTTAGAGTATCTGCCAGAGCCTGGCACTGGC
>NW_006922111.1:820770-842926 GCF_000298275.1 Orycteropus afer afer | reverse complement strand
TAGCACCTTTTCAATCTTGTTTTCCAACAGCATACTCCACGTGGACACTTGTTTTGAATGGTGATCCTTGGACATCCACCACTTCACCTTTCTCTGTATAGTAAGAACACTCTGAGAACTTGGTTGGTGCTAAGTCCCACCACCTCCACCCACCTATCACACCGTGTACTAAACCGTCTCCTGGGACACTGAGCTCTGAATTTCCACCAACTACATAATCAACAGGTACATACACAAATGCTTGCGGATCATTCCTTGTGGAGAAATTCTCCAAAGAAGAATTACTGGATGACACACGTGCTCCTACCTCTGACTTACACTGCCAAACTGGTCCCAAATGGTTTTTCCAATTTTCACCAGAACTGCCCATTTCACCTTATCCTTACCAAGAGCGCAGGATTTTTAAAACGTTCTTTTTCGGTAGGGAAACACGCTTTTTGATAGCACCATTACTGGAAAGGTTGGGTGTGTATTTACCTAAGTTTATCATCACAGTCCCTAGGAGGTGAAAGCCTGTAATAGTGGGGTTCAAGTGAGCAGCTCAAGTCTGTAGCTACACTGGGGTAAACAGGGGCCAGCCCTGCGCCCCAAGACTCAGCACTTCCTCTTCAGGAGTGAACAGCAGGGCCCTGGCAACAGCCTTCCCAGCTCCCATAGGAGGACTGAGGCACTGCCCAAGGACTTCAGTAAGGTCGGTGGACTATAGCATGCCACACACAGAGACGGTCAGCAGGCCACCCAGGCCTTCCCACGCTGCACCCTCACTGGGGAAGAGCACAGGAAGAGATTCAGCAAACGCTACTCCCATTCTCATGAAGAATCCCAAGGGAACCTTAAATTCCACAGTAAACCAATGAGGCAAAGCAGCAACGTTTGGAAAGCTCTGGCTGTGAAACAAAGCTGCTTTAAGTCTAAGAAGAGACTTCCAGTAAGATGGCAGAACAGGCAGACAAGCTACACAGACACTCTTCAACAAAGAAAAGACTAATCAATTGGGAAAGATACAGAAGATTATGCCGAAGCACTGAACTTTGAAAGGAAAGATACAGAAGTGGATTGAATGCCAACTAGAAGAAGAACCTCAATGAAAACAGTGAGTAAAGGAGACAGATGGAGCTGCAGACTGCCAGCGATCCTGACAGAACAGACAGCCGAGTATTTCCAAGGGGTGGCAGGACCTGAGGATTAACCCAAACACTGGCCCTGCTCACCAACACCTGTATGGACAACTGCACTGGTGGTCGATGACTAAAAAGGGAAACAGCAAAGAAGGAGACAAACTGAACTGTGGACGTTCGGCTGTCTGGAGAACACACCCATTTTGAATGATTACAAACAGTGGCCATTTTTATTATTTAAAGCAATAGCATTCTTGTTAAGATTCCAGGGACCTAAGAATAAGCTCTGGTGGCATAGTGCTTAAGGTATTTGACTGCTAACCAGAAGGTTGGCAGTTTAAACCCACCAACCACTCCTCAGAAGGAAGACTGGGCCATCTATTTCCAAAAAGACACCATCTTGGGAATCCAAGGAGGGGTTGCTATGAGTCAGACTTGACGGCACTGCAGTGAGCTTGCTTTTTTTTTCTTTTGAAGAATAGACTCTGCTTGCCCAGAACAAGACGTACAGGAGGTTGACGACGGGCAAGGAGACAGGTGGGGAGTGCTTAGGTGCTGCCCACTAGCGAGCAGCGGGGCACCGTGCCCTGGCTAGCCAGGTAACATCCGAAGGAAACGAAAATCGTGGCAGAGTCACTCCACATACAATCACCAATTAAATATAAACCCAAAAACGTCACAATGTCTCAGAGACAACAGACCATCACAGTCCCCACAAAGAAGCAAGATAAAGCAGTAGAAAGAAGAGACCAGGCCTGCTACTCTGGGCGGGCCTGAGTTGCCTGCCCCTCCTCACCTAATCCCTTCGGCTGACTGCTCTTTCCTCTGGCTTCCTGGCTTTTAACCCCCTTTCTCCTGCTCTTCCCGCTTGCTACTTCGGACATCCCTGAGTTGTCTCTCCTCACCTGTAAGCCTGGGGCTGACAAATTCATACTTGTCGATAATTACACTGAATGCCAACAGATTAAATGCACCACTCAACGATGGAGAGTTGCAGCTTGATAAGAAAACCCATCAATATGCTATCTACAAGAAGAGACACACTTCAGAGACAAAGACAAAAATAGACTAAAAATCAAAGTTTGGAAAAAGATATATCAAGCAAATGGCAACCAAAAAAGAGCAGGAGTGGAAACATTAATTTCTAATCAAACTGACTTTAAGACAGAAACCACCATAAGAGACAAGGAAGGACATTATATAATGATTAAAGGTTTGACTAGACAGAGAACACAAGTATCTGTACACCCAATGCAAGAGCCCCAAAATATGTAAATCACATTTTAACAGAATTGGAAAGACAAATAGATGACTCCACAGTCACAGTGGGAGACTTTAATACACCACTTTCAATCAAAGATAGAACAACTGGAAAAAAACAAAGATGCAGAAGAGCTAAGCAACACAATCCACCAACTGACCTTATAGACATCTACAGAGCACTTCACCCAACAACATTACAATATGCATTCTTTACCAGTGCACACGGAACATTCTCCAGGATAGACTGTATGTTGGGACGTAACCTAAGCCCTAATAAACTTAAAAACACTGAAATACTGTAAAATATCTTCTCAGATCACAATGCTATAACACTGGAAATGAACAACAGGAAGATCAATGGAAAAACAGCAAACACATGGAAACTGAGTAACACCCTCATCATTGAAAATGACTGTGTAATGGAAGAAATAAAAAATGAAATAAAAAAATTCCTTAAATCAAAGGAGAATGAAAACACAACATACCAAAATCTTTGGGACACAGCAAAAGCAGTGATCAGAGGCCAATTTACAGCAATAAATGCACACATCAAATAAGAAGAAAGAGCCAAACACCTTAACCCAACATCTCCAACAATTAGAAAAACAGCAGCCAAAAAATCCTACAGTCACCAGAAGAAGAGAAACAGTAAAGATTTGAACAGAAATAAATGAAACAAAAAATAGACAATAGAAAAATATCAACAAGACCAGAAGTTGGTTTTTTGAAAAGATTAATAAAATTAACAAACCACTGTCAAATTTAACAAAGGAAAAGAGGAGAGAATACAAATAACACAAATAAGAAATGAATTGGGTGACGAACCAACAGAAATTAAAAGGAAAGTATCAGGATACTATGAAAAACTGCACTCCAGCAAATTCTGAAATCTGGAAGAAATGGACAGATTTTCTAGAAACACACCACTTACCTAAACTAACACAAACTGAGGTGGAAAATTTGAACAGACTCATAACAAAAGAAGAAATTGAACAGGTCATAAAAACATTACCAACCAAAAAAAGTCCTAGCCCAGATGATTTCACTGGAGAATTCTACTGAACATTCAGAGAATAACTGACACCAATCCTACTCAAACTATCCCAGAACAAAGAAATGGATGGCATCCTCTCAAATTCATTTTATGAAGCAAGCATAACGTTGGTATCATAATCAGGCAAAGACATCACTCAAAAGGAAAACTACAAACCAATATCCCTCATGAATATAGATGCAAAAATCTTCAATAAAATCCTAGCCAACAGACCCCAACAACATATCAAAAAATAATATATTATGACCAAATGGGGCTCATGCCAAGTAAGCAAGGATGGTTCAACATTAGAAAAACAATCAACGTCATCCACCACGTAAATAAAACAAAGGGAAAGAACCACATGGTCATATCATTGATGCAGAAAAGGCATCTGATAAAATCCAACACCCACTGCTGATCAAAACTCTCAGCAAAAGAGGAACAGAAGGGACATTCCTCAACTGATAAAAAGGATATAAGCAAACCCAAAAGCCAACATTATTCTCAATGGAGAGAAACTAAAACCACTCCCCTTGTGAACAGGAACCAAACAAGGATGCCCTCTAGCACCCCTTCCACGCAACACTGTATTGGAAGTCCTAGCCAGGACCATAATGCAAGAAAGGGAAATCTAAGCAATCTAAATTGGTAAGGAGGAAGTAGTAAAACTACCTCTATTTCTACACCTAGAAAACCCAAGCGACTCAGCAAAAAAACAACAACAACAAAAAAAAACTGGAACTAATTGAGAGATTCAGCAGAGTGGCAGGATACAAGATCAACATCCAAAAATCAGTTGGATTCCTTTTACATCAGCTAAGAGATTGCTGAAGAGGAAATAAGGAAATCAAGACCATTTACAAATGTTGTTGTTGTTGTTATGTGCCATCGAGTTGGACCCGACTCATAGCAACCCCTCCTTGGGTTTCTGAGGCAGTATCGCTACAGAAGTAGATTGCCCCATCTTCCTTCCGAGGAGTGGTTGGTGGATTTGAACCTCCAGCCTTCTGGTTAGCAGTCAAGTGCCTTAGGCACTGTGCTATCAGAGCTCCCATCCGTTTACAATAGCTAGCCAAAAAATAAAATACTTGGGAATAAATATCACTAGGGACACAAAAGACCCGTACAAATAAAACTACAAACACTACTTCAAGAAACCACAAGAGATCTACATAAATGGAAGAACATACCATGCTCTTGGATAGAAAGACTGAACACTGTGAAAATGTCAATTCTATGCAAAGCAATCTATACATTCAATGCAATCCCAATCCAGATTCCATCAACATTCTTTAAAGATATGGAAAAAACAATCACCAATTTTATATGGAAAGAAAAGAGACCTCAGATAAGCAAACCACTACTGAATAAGACCAACCAACTAGGAGGTCTCACACTCCCGGATCTTTAAACCTACTATATAGCCACAGTAGTCAAAATAGCCTGGTATTGGACAACAGACACATAGACCAGGGGAGCAGAACTGAGAACCGAGAAATAGATCCATCGACCTATGGTCAGCTGATCTTTGACAAAGGGCTGAAATCCATTAAACGGGGAAGAGATGGTCTCTTTCACAAATGGTGCTGGCAAAACTGGATATCCATTCGCAGAAAAATGAAACAAGATCAGTACCTCACCCCACACACAAAAACTAACTCTAGATGGATCAATTAGTTAAATGTGAAACCTAAAACTATAAAGCTCCTCAAGGAAAAACTAGGGGCAAATTTAGGGGCCCTAATTTATAGCCTAAATAAAATGTCAAGCATAACCCAAAATGCATAAACAGCTGAAGATAAATTAAGATGAATGGGACCTTCTCAAACTTAAATTTTTATGTGCTTCCAAAGATTTCACCAAAAGAGTCAAAAGAGAACCTACAGATTGGGGAAAAAACATTTGGCAACGACTTATCTGACAAGGGACTTATCTCTAGAATTCATAGAAAACTCCAACAACTCAACAAAAAAAAGACAATCCAATTAAAAAACGGGCAGAAGACATGAATAGACACTTCACCAAAGAAGATATTCAGGCGGCCAACAAACACATGAAGAAATGCTCATGATCATTAGCTCTTAGAGAGATACAAATCAAAACATCGAGATGCCATCCTGTCCTAGCATTAGTAGCAAAGCTCAACAAGACAGAAAATAACAAATGCTGGCAAGGATGTGGAGAGATTGGGACTCTCATACACTGCTGGTGGGACTGTAATATGATACAACCACTGTGGATAGCGGTATGGCGATTCCTTAAAAAGTTGGAATTAGAAATACCATTTGACCCAGCAATCCCGTTACTAGATATATATCCTAAAGAAGTGAGAGCCAGGACAAGAACAGATATATGTATACCCATGTTCGCTGCAGCACTACTTACAATAGCAAAAAAATGGAAACAACCTCAGTGCCCATGCACAGAAGAAGGGATAACCAAACTATGGTACATATGCACAACGGAATACTACGCAACCCTAAAGAGTAACACAGAATCTGCAAAACACCACATAACATGGATGAACTTGGAGGACATTATGCTGAGTGAAACAAATCAATCAAAAAAGGACAAATATTGTGTTAGTTCATTATTTTAAAAAGTCAAGGAAAGGTTTATGTATGGAAGGGAATTTTCTTTGTTGGTTACCAGGGGTAGGAACATTGCCAAAAATTAAAAAAGACTACGAAGAGCGGGGGCTCCTCAAGGATCCAGAACTATGAGAACAACACAATCAGTAAAACTATCTTCTAAGTTCAATGACCAGATTCCAGGAAGATTAATTAACAACTAACTTCCGTCAGCACACACCTGCTTCTGCAGTGAGTGTGAAAGCTCATGAATCTCTCACTGGGAGCTGACAATTGTTTAAATAAGGAATGAAATGAGCTGTTTATAAAAAGCAAACTGAGTTTCTGCTTACACAACAGGGGAAGGGGAATGTAACTCTTTTTAAGGGAGAAGGAAATGCCTGCAGTCCGAAAATCTTTGCTGAGTGAACGTTCAGCCTGCCCAGCTACAGAAGCCGTCTGCTTCCATGCCACCGAGTATAAAACTACCAGCCACCTGAGGGCTGCATGTCACAAAGGTATTTTCATCTCATCTGGAATGCAAAGCATCCTACGCCGTCTGGTCCAGGGAACGAGGCGCTGAGGCTGCCAAAGGCGTCCCTCCTGCCAGATAAGCAACCCCCTGGCACAGGCCTCTCAGCCTTCAGTAACGAGGGTTGAGGGCCAGCAGCCAGCGTCAGACCCAGGAGCACCGAGCCTGAAGTCTGGCACTGCCACCAGCTCAGCCATGTGAACGTGGGTGCATCAGCTTGGTCACCTTGGTCTCATGTGGGGGAAAAGCATAAAAGCGCTCATGAAGGCAGAGGGTGCCGTTTTAGGAGACAGCGAGGAACCAGACGGTTCTGCACAATCCTGGCGCCTACGGTCCACTTATTAAAGGGACCCTAACGTGACCTTAGTCAGCCATGTATCTGGGGCATTTTGTCACATTCTTCGCAGACAACTTCAGAACCAGCCGACTCCGAAGTGGAGAAGGATTAAGCACAGGGTTAGCTTGCCCATTACTGTCATCTCTTTAAAATGGTTTAACAAAGTACAACATCGAAAGCTGACCAGGGCTACAGCTGAAGAGGTGGGGAAGGACCTGACCCGAGCCCAGGCAGGGAAGCGGGAGTCCGGGACGGGATGCAAAGGTGCCGCGAGTGGGCTGCCTGGCACTGCACTCCCCTGGGACCCGCCTCTGCTCGGCGGGGCCTCCCCGCACTCGGCCGCTGCTCAGAAGCACCAGGAACAGGCTGTACCCAGGAGCCACAGAGCAGGCTCGAGAAACCAGCGGCCCCTAAAAGCCCACCTGCACTAGTACGCAGAGCTCCGCTGGGAACAACTATAACCCCCACAGCCCCCCAGGGCCCACACTGTGCGTCCCACCCATCAGGCCTCATCTGCAACGTCACACCCCGGCGCCTGCACTAACCCAGCTGGGTCCCGAACGCGCTCTGGCTTTAATGCTGAACTGTGCAGTCTCAACAGCCTGCTACCCTAGGAGCTTCCTGCCGTCACTGAAGACAGTGCCAGAGGAACTGATCACTCCGTGGAGCATCACGAAGAAAGGGCGCGCCTGGCCAGCCTGAGCTGGGGCTGACGTGAGTGTCCTGAAGGAACGAGAGTGGCCCTGAGCCGAGGGCAGCCGTGGTCTCCCGGCTGCTCTCTCCAGACGCACCTCCTTAGGCACGGGGGAGTGGAGCGGCCACGGGAACCCAGAAGTCAGCTCCTCCGTGCCCGGCGCCTGCCACCCGGCCTCCGGGGCCACTAATGCCTCCCCGACCCAGGCTGGCAGCTGGCACAGACCTCTGCAGGGAGTCACCTGAAGGAGACGGTGCAGTGAGAAATTTAGGACGTGTGTGTCCATGAATAAAGAAAGCACATTACGGAAGCACACCCGAGCGTGAGAACTGCACCTGGCTCTGGGGAGTTTAAATGGCAAAGAAAAAGGAAACTAACCCGCACGGAGAGTTCTAGGCCAAACGGCGTTCATGCCATAGCACGGGGCTCTGACCACCGTGCCAGGTCGGCAGTGCTGTCCCTAGTTCCCACGGAAGGAAACCAACTTGCAATGAAGGCACAGGGGTTCGTGAGTGCTGAAGCCAGGCAGCTTAGTTTCCCAAAGTCCTGCTTTTCTTTTTCACTGATAGCACCATGCAAATTGCAGGATAGCATGTCTGGTCTTCCGAGGACGGAGGCTGGCTGACGTCGGGTTCACCATGCGGGACAACTGGAAAGGATGGGAAGGGTGGCAGCAGGTGCCCAGGAGACAGGCCTGGGCCGTGACAGGGAGGTCCTGGAGGGACGCGGTCGGGAACAACAAACCAAAGGGCCTTGGCACACCCAGGAAGAGGCCGCCAGCACCCTGGGCAGCAGGAAGGAACTCTGACCATTTCTCCAGGGGCCCCAAGAACTGCGCCTTTAGTGTGATTTGCAAGCGACGGCCCTCGTTTCCAGGCCTTTCCCCCTGACTGACTGCTCGGTCTGCTGACACCCGAACACCCAAAGATCTTCTCACCTATGACCTTAGTCAACAAGGGAGTACTGACAGCAATAGAACTACCTCCTCAGTCACTCGACAAACAATGAAAAGAACGCGGTTTTGTCACAGAGCCCACGTTCCTATGTCGGGACGCGAAGGCTGCAATCAGACACATGACGGCTATTCCCAGTCAGGGTGGCGATGGGATGCGGGGGAGGGTCCTGTTGTTGGTGTTGGTAGGTGCCGTCAGGTTGGCTCTGACTCAGCGACACCACGTACAACAGAACGAAATGCTGCCCGGTCCCACGCCAGCACCATGATCCCTGCCGCACCTGAGTCCATCATCCTTGCAACCACTGTGTCGATCCATCTCATCGAAGGCCTCCTCTTTTTCGTCGACCCTCCACTTTACCAAGCATGATATCCTTCTCCAAGGAATGGTCCTTTCTGACAATGTGACCAAAGTTTGGCCATTCTCGCTTCCAAGGAGCATTCCGGCTGCATCTTCTTCCAGGACAGATCTGTTACTTCTTCTGGTAGTCCACGGTATTTTTGGTATTCCTCGCCAACACCACTATTCAAAAGCATCACCAACTCTTCTTCAGTCTTCCCTATTTACTGTCCAGCTTTCACATGCATATGAGGCAAATGATAATACCATGGCTTGGGTCAGGCACGACTAAATCTTCAAAGTGACATCTTTGCTTCTTAACGCTCTAAAGAGGTCTTTGGCAGCAGATTTCCCCAGTGCAATATGATTTCCTGATTGCTGCTTCCACGGCTGTTGACTGTGGATCCAAGTCAAATGAAATCTTTGACAATTTCAATCTTTTTTCCATCTATCATGATGCTGCTTATTAGTCCAGATGTGAGAAATTTATTTCATGTTGAGATAATCCACACTGAAGACTAGTCTTTAATCATCAGCAAGTGCTTCAAGTCATGTTCACTTTCAACAAGCAAGGTTGTGTCATCTGCATATCGCAGGTTCGTTAATGAGTCTTCCCCTTCAACCCTGATGCCACTTTCTTCTTCCTATAGTCCAGCTTCTCAGATTATTTGCTCAGCATACAGACTGAGTAACTATGGTAAAATGATGCAACCCCAACATATACCCTTCCTGATTTTGAACCATACAGTGTTCCCTTGCTCTGTTCAAATGTTCAAACAACAGCCTCTTGGTCTATGTACAGGTTCCTCAAGAGAACACTTAAGTATTCTGGAATTCCCATTCTTCCCAATGTTATCCATTATCTGTTATGATCCACACAGCCCAATGTTTTGCATAGTCAATAAAACACAGGTAGACATCTATCTGGCATTCTTTGCTTCCAGCCACGATCCATCTGTCATCAGCAATGATATCCCTCATTCCACGTCCTCTTCTGAATTCAGCTTACATTTCTGAAAGTTGGCCGTCAGTAAACTGATACAAGCACTTTTGAATTATCTTCAGCAAGATTTTATTTACGTGTGATAGTAAAGATACTGTTCAATAATTTCCATGTTCTGTGGGATCACCTTTCTTTGGAATGGGCACAAATACCGATCTCTTCCAATCAGCTGGGCAGGTAGCCGTCTTCCATATTTCTTGGCATAAACCAGTGAGTGTCTCCAGTGCTGCATCCATTGTTGAAACATGTCAAGGCTATTCCATCAATTCCTGGAGGGTTGTTTCACTAATTCCTTCACTGCAGCTTCAACTTCTTCCCTCAAAACCACTGGTTCTTGGATCATATGCCACCTCCTGAAATAGCAGGACACTGGCAAATTCTTGTTGATACAGTGACTATGTGCATTCCGTCCATGTTCTTTTGATGTTTCCTGCATTGTTAAATATTTTGCCCATAGACTCATTCAATATCGCAACTCGCGGCTTGACTTTTTCGTCAGTTCTTTCAGCTTGAGAAATCCCGAGCGTGTTCTTCCCCTTTGGTTGTCTAACTCCAGGGCTGCACATTTCATGATAATACTTGACTTTGTTTTCTCAAGCTGCCCTTTTAAGTCTTCTGTTCAGTTTTTATTTCAGTGTTTCTTTTTCATCTTATTTTTATTTTTGCAGTTTTTCCCCACCAGCAGCCCTGGTAACCAACAAAGTATTTCAGTATCTCTTCCATTCCCTTCAGCTAGTCTCCATTCAAGAGCAAGCTTCAGAGTCTCTTCTGACATGCATTTTCTTCCTTTCCTGTCTTTTTAATGACGATTTGCTTTCTTCATGTCCTCCCACAACTCATCTGGTCTTTGGTCACTGGTGTTTAATGTGTCAAGCCTATTCTACATATGGTCTCTAAATTCAGATGGGCATAATCAAGGTTGTATTTTGGCTTTCACAAACTTAAAATTCCTTCATCTTCACCTTGAACTTGCATATAAACACCTGCTGGTCTGTTCCACAGCCAGCGCCTGGCCTTGTTCTGATGACGCTCCTGAATGTCTCCATCACCTCTTCCCACCTCTTCCCACAGCTGTAGTCAATCTGCTTCCGGAGCGCTCCCTCTGGCGAGGCCCATGCACATACCCACCACTTATGCTGTTGAAAAAAGGTATCTACAATGAATAAGTCATTAGTCTTTCAAAATTCTATCATGCAATCACCAGTGCTGTTTCTATCACCAAGGCCATATTTTCCAATCACCGATGATGATTCCTTTTTTTTTTTTCTTTCAACTTTCGCATTCCGATCACCAATAATTATCAACACATCTTGACTGTACGTTTGGTCAATTTCAGACTGCAGAGAAGGCCCTAGAGACAAGCAAACACACCACTGACGGTCAGCACGGGAGGGAAGCAGGAAGCATCCTGGATACAAAAGAGGACCCCTGCCTGGCCAGGGCGGGTCCACCGCAGGGCCTTGAGGGCCAAGCCCATGAGTTTCAACTTTGTCCTGAAGGCAAGAGAAAGATTTTACAAAGCCTGTCTCTGTAAATCTACCTTAGTTCCTCTTTACAGATCTTCAGCGTGTAGCCTGTAGACGTCTTACGTACACATGCACTTGTGCACGCACCACCCAGATGAAGACAAGAGAACACGCAAGCACCGAGGCTTCCTCTGCCCCTCCCAGTCAGTGACTCCTCATGATGCCCACCGTTCCAGTCTCCGTCGCCTCAGTCCTGCCTCCTCCCGAATGAACGGACTCCTGCTCCGCCGGGTCTGGGTGCTTTGCTACGGACCTGTGCCTCCTGTGACAGAGCTCACGCTTCCTCATGGCTGTGCACACCATTCCCGAGTAAACGTGCAGGGATGGATCCACTCACTGGGGTCAGCACACTCACTGCTGGAGACTTGAGTCCACCCAGAGGCACCTCAAAGAAAGGCCTGGTGGTCTACTTCTGAGAAACCAGCCCTGGTGAGCTCTGCGGCACCCAGATCCACTCTGACACACGCGGCTCCGACGGAGACGGACTGGAGCTGTTGAGTCCTCAACAGCACCTGACACAGACCATCACTGAGCGACATCTGGGCTGTTTGGGTGTATCACAAATAAGGCTGCTTTAAACCCTGTTACACACGTCTTTTGATGGACACAGGCACTCATTTCTACCACGTCACACAGGTAATTACTGGTTTAGCAAAATGAAATTTGGTTGGCAAACAAATGATCTGTTGGTACTTAAACTGAAAGTGCTGGTTGATATAAGCTGGATGAAGATAAGGCAGACAGGCGGCAGGCAGCAGGAATAAAAGGCTGGGAGCAGGCCACCCTCCCTTATTCTAATGGGATGGATGGGTTAATGGGACCAGGGAGGTTTTCAGAGAGGAGCAATTACCACCCATACCTGGACCAAGCACACGTGCCCAGTCCAGACCCACGTGAATCTGTAGGTTTATGCTTTTTACCAAATACAGGACGTTATTTCCCGGGACACTCTCATCTCCTCAGGGACCCTGATGACAGACCCTTACTCCTCCTCCTAGCCCACCATTCCCTGGGCTCTGCCCAGGTCTCTCCTGGCCTGGCTTCTTCCTGTTGCTCACGCAGAGTCATGGTTTCCGCTCTGTCTTCCACTCAGTGATGCTTTGCGGTCCCTTCCGTTCAGCTGCTGAGGCCACCCATTGAGAGGTTTCTTTCAATCTCCGGTTACCACATCTTTTAATTCTAAAGTTGCCATCCCAGTCTCCTTTGTATCTTCTATTCCTGTGCTGAGACTTTCTGTTTCTTCACTTAAATGTGGCATGTTCAACGATGTAGTTTTACAACAGCTGCTTTCAATCCTTGCTGCTAAGTGCAGCGTCTGGGTCATCCTGGTGCTGGCATCTGTCGAGGGCGTTCTCTCGTTCAAAAGGAGATTGTCATGGTTTTTGGTGTAACATATGATTTTTAATTGTAGCCCAAGTATTTTGGGTGTGATGCCATGAGACTCTAGATCTTCTATCAGTTTCCCGTTTGGAAGGCCTGCCCCCAACTACCGCCAGGTAGGGGTGAAGATGCGGGTTCCCCCTCGTCACTTCCATGTGATGGTGAGTCCCGTTTTGCCACTTGGTCTCCTCTGGCTTGCCTCCAAGTGGGATGAGCGTCCTGGCCCACGGGGAGTCTGCTCTGATACCCTCCCCAACGAAGCGAGGGTACCCCATTCCACTCAGGTGGGGCGAGCAGGAGGTCTAGGCTCCCACCCAGTCTTTACAGATGGTATGTAGCCACATTTTTTCCATGGTCTTTGGTTGAAGGTGGGCAGGCCCTGTCTGCCTGGTTAAAAGGCCCCTCTCTTGTCCTCTGGCTACAGAAGAGGAGATTTTCGTGCGCCCCTTCTGTCTGCCCCGCTGAGGTTCACAGGTGGCCTGCCAGCTTTGCTAGCATACAGCGTAAGAAATAAGAGGCAAAGAGAAAACCCAAGGATTCACCCCCAAGTCGTCCCTTGAGTCCCAAGGTCCCTAGCTGCTCTGTCTTCTTCTCTCCACCTTCAGAGGCTTAAAATGACCACTGTAACATCACATACACACATAAGGCATAGACATTTCCCACAGAGCAGTTAAGCCAGTCTTACCTACCAAAGGGAGAGTTTTACAGGAGAAGAGAGACTGCACAAATACCAGAGAAAAATGGCACAGATGCCCACAGAGAGCCTGAAATAGTGACCGTGGGCACACATGACAACATGGCTACACACTCCAATGTCAGTCCTAGGCCAGGAATACCTGCTGCTAGAGAGGTTTCCCGTCCCTTCAGGCCTTAAAAAAAGAAAAAGAAAAACAAACTGCAGCCCTCTTCTTCCAGTCTGTCTCTAATCTTGAGAATTTTTTTTCTGGGATCTCACAATATTCAAACTGGAAAATGACAAACTATATGGTACAACAGAATGATACAGCCACCAGGTGGCATAGTGCCTAAGGGACTTGACTGCTAACCAGAAGGCTGGAGGTTCAAACCCACTAGCCACTTCCTGGAAGGAAGGCTGGGCAATCTACTTCCGTAGTGATACTGCCTCGGAAACCCTAGGAGGGGTCGCAGTGAGTCGGATCTGACTCGACAGCAGTGAGTGTTTCTGAGTTACAGAGGAGGTTCACCCAAGGAAATGATCCTGATTAGAAAGCTGAGGAAACTGTCTAGTTCTCAAGAAGACAGCGCCCCGTGACTCCACGTTGATGCATTTTGTCCCTAGAAACAGAGGGACCAAGGTGACAACGGCTGCAGGCCAGACCACAAGGGGGGGAGCTGCACCCCAGCCACGCTTTCTTGGCAAACAGACCCACGGGCTGAGCCCTGCGTGAGAGTCTCCCGATAACCGAGTCTGGCAGGCAGGTGAACGAAGCAGAGGCCCGGCCGCCAACAGCTTCGTCCAAGGCCGCCCAGGGCCACTGAAAACCCCTCCCTCCGCCACGCTCTCTGTGAGAGGGGTCTGCAGACCGACTGTGTGTTCGGAACCAGCTTCTGCATCTGATGCCCTCCTGCAGACCCTTCTGTTTCACATCCGTTAGTGAGAACCGGGAGCTCAGCAGGGTGGGCAGCGGAGGCACACAGGCAGGTGCAGGGGGCGTGTACACGCGTGCACACAGGGTTAATGCCAAATCTATTTTCACAGGAGAATCTGACCCGACGGTGAGCACCGTGCTCTGGAAACAATGCAGAGGCTCCATCGGGAAGCCAGGCCAGCCTGGGATTGGCCGTTTCAGCTCTCGTAAGGAAACCCGCCCAACCTAAACTAAACACTAACCTGGTTAAACGTGAGGCTGAACACAGCCGCCTGCATTAATCATCAGACAGCATAATAAAGGGAAATATGCAAGCTCTCTCCCAACTGTTTACCACTTGTATTTTTCTTGGAACAGAAATGTATTTTATGTATTATGTGAGCCTGTAAGAAACACATACCTGGTAAACTACCTGATCGCGAGCTCATACTCTGTCCCGGGACTACGGAAACGTGAATATTCCATCATCATCAAAGAATCCTGGGTTCACAAAGGTTCAAACACCCACCCGGCCCAGCTATGGCAACAACTACATAACAAAACCTAAGCTACACTTCACGCTAACTAGATTAGTCTTGATAATTACAGGCTCGTCAGTACAGAACAAAGAATGGCCAACGTCTCCGGCAGGCTGACTAATTTCAAAGTCCATCAGGTAACCGAGGGCTCACAGGATAAAGCAGGAATCAGAAAGCCCAAACCAGCTAATCTTCAGAAACTAGAAGTTTGTATGTTCAGGTTTATTAAGATGACTGCTCCTGTGTAAATAAAACCATTCAAGTAGACAAAGTTCAAGAATATCAATCCAGTGTTGCCCATCATGTGATGGACAGAAAGAAATACTGTTTGGCTCAGAAAGTTCAACTGGACACATTTACTGAGAACGCTGGTGCAAAATGCAGCGTGGAAACAATCAAGTTGAGAAAGGACACCCCCATTGTCCAGAACCTTGAAAAACCCCACCTTTGTCTCACAATCCTTGGTACATACATCAAATTAATTTGAATAGAAATGCCTTAAAACATTTTAAAAAGCATTTATAACAACAATAAAAAGAAAACAGCAGCAGCAGTGATTATTTCTGGGTGACTGTCACATGCCACAGGAGCTCTAGGGATGCTGTGGTGAAAGTATGTGGCTGCTAACCAAAAGGTCAGCGGTTTAAACCCACCACCTGCTCCATAGGAGAAAGATGGGGCAGTAGGCTTCCATGAAGACTGACAGCCTTGGAAATCCTCTGGGGCAGTTCCACTCTGTCCTCTAGGGGCGCTGTGGGTCGGAATGGACTCCAGGGCAGTGGGTGTGGTTTGGGCTTTGCTTCTGTGAAGACTGACAGCCTCGGAAACGCTGTGGTGCAGTTCCACTCTGTCCTCCAGGGGCGCTGTGGGTCAGAATGGACTCCACAGCAGTGGGTCTAATTTTGGCTTTGCTCCTGTGAAGACTGACAGCCTTGCAGACCCTGTGGGCAGTTCTGCTCTGATCTAGAGGGCTGCTATGAGGGCACTGAGTTTGGTTTTGGTTTACGTTCACAGGAACCCCATGAGGTTCAGTGTATGTACTCTTTTCCAGCTGAGGATGCTGGGCTCCGTGAGCAGGCCGGCCTGGCCTTCAAGAACACACCTTCCTGCCACATCCCAACTTCACGCCTCAACAGCTCTCACCTGAGAGCCACAGAGAGGTCTCAGGAGTGGAGGGGCCTCCACAAACTGTGGGAAAGTTCCGTGTGGCTATGGGACTATGGACTTTTCTGAGAGGGAAAACTTTAAAGTGACACAAATTTAAAATGAAGAATGGACAGAGAAAAATATGCCTAACATGAATCATACCCGCAAAATATAGTCACTGTCTCACAGAGCCCGTGTGTAACACCACGGCTGCTGTCTGTGCACGCACCTCTGAAAGGAGAGGAACTGGAGGAGGGCAGCAGGCATTGCAGAACAGCCCAGCAGCCGTCCCTGCATCCAGAGACAACGGCCATGATGAACAGACCCAGGGTACAGGGCTCAGAGACGGCCCTGGGAGGACTGCTGAACAGGACATGGGCGACGCACCTTCCTCACTGAACTCAAGACCTTGGGCAAGGCACACCCCTGCACTGAGCTGGGTCACTGGGCTCACGGGTGTCCACGTGCACGCACAGGTACACATCCACCCGCACACTGGAGTGGCAGGATCCGGAGCACGTGGAGAGCGGGCCTGTCTGTCCCAAAGATCTCAACAACGCTCTGCTGCCGGGATCCCGCGTCTACACAGCTCACTTCCACAGGCCATGCTCTCCACCCAGAGAGAAATGAACATGTACCGCAGGAATGCACAGCCTTTACACAGAAATACACACCTGTACGTACGTGTGTGTATGTGTGCGTGTACATGTGTACACACACATATGTTGTTGCTGTTGTTATGTGCCGTCGAGTCGGCCCCGACTCATAGCGACCCCTCCTTGGGTTTCCGAGGCAGTATCACTACGGAAGTAGGATTGCCCAACCTTCCTTCTGAGGAGTGGCTGGTGGGTTTGGACCGCCAGCCAACTGGTTAGCAGGCAAGTGTCTTAGCCACTATGCTACCAGAGCTACCTGTGCATATAAATACGTAACGCCTATGCATAAACATGACCATTCTGCCTCACCTATCCTTCCAATAGGTAGCCTATATATTTGTTTGTTTTCCCTCTAATTTTGTCAATTTTCTTGTTTTTGTGTAATTCTCAATATAGTAAGAAGCAGTTTCTGTTTCCATTAACACCCTCCTTCCCCCTGCGAAGAGGGAAGAGGCAGACATTACAGCCTAGAAGCAAAAGCCTCAGCAGCAAGAAACGGAGACAAGAGACACAGAGACTGGAGAGTACGAACCACAGCTTTGTCCAATGTCTCTGCAGAAACCCCAGGACATGTACATATTACAAAACAAAAGAAAACCCTGAAAACTACTAACTGAATTTAGTAAGGTTGCAGGATGGAAGGGCAACACACAAAAATAAATAGTATTTCAATACACAGGCACCGAACCACCAGAAACTAAAATTTAAAATGCACATGTGTACCGTTAAAAATTGCTCTCCCATAAAGGTGAAGTTCTTAGACAGAAATCTAAGAAAATCACGTGCAGGGTTTATATACTGAAAACCTCAAGACAATGATGAAAGAGATTAAAGATCTAAAAAAAATGGAGACGGTCCATGTTCATGGATCAGAAGGTTCTACTTAATAAAGATGCCAATTCTCTCGCAAAGTGAGCAAAAAGTTAATGCAACACCAATCAAAATCTCAGGAAGAGTCTGTATAACTAGAGACAAGCTATTCGAAAATGTATACGGAAGGGCGAAGAAAAACAGAATAGCTGAAATAAAGTTGGAGGATCACACTCTGCAATTTTAAGGCTGACAGTGAACCTGCAGTAATAATCCAGTGGAGAAGGGCAGTATTTCTAACAAAGAGAAATCGAACTACAGGCCACCTGTATGCAGAAAGAAAGAATAGCAGCCTAAACCTCAGCCTGTATACAGAGACTCGCCAAAATGATTACAGATACAAATGAAAAATGTGGAGCTATAAAACCTGTATAAAATCTTCATACCACAAATCAGGCAAAGGACTCTTGAAATGACATCGAAAGTACAATCTATAAAAGAAAACAACCAATGAAGGAACATGGTCATGAGAATGAAAAGGCCCAACAGGCAGGGAGGAATTAGTGCAAATCAAGTTTCTCATCTCCAGGAGGAGGAAAAAATTTAAGCCTCGAGTTGCAGTATTGAAAGACTCTATGGGCAAAATATTGAATGATGCAGGAAGCATCAAAAGAAGATGGAAGGAATACAAAGAGTCACTGCACCAAAGTGGATGTTCATTCATTTCAGGAGATGGCATATGACCAAGACCTGGTGGTAGTGAAGGAAGAAGTTGAAGCTACACTGAAGGAACTGGTGAAAAACAAGGCTCCAGGAATTGACAGAACACCCGCTGATACGTTTCAACAAATGGATGCCACACTGGAGGCACTCATTCGAATATGTCAAGGAATTTGGAAGACAGCTACCTGGCCAACTGACTGGAAGAGAACCGTATTTATACCCATTCCAAAGAAAGGTGATCCCACAGAACGTGGGAATTATTGAACAATATCATTAATACCACACACAAGTAAAATCTTGCTGACGATAATTCAAAAACGGTTGTGGCAATATATTGGCAGGGAACGTCCACAGATGCAAGCTGGATTCAGAAAAGGATGTGGAACAAGGGATATCACTGCTGATGTCAGATGGATCGTGGCTGAAAGCAAAGAATACCAGAAAGATGTTTACTTGTGTTTTATTGACTATGCAAAGGAATTCCATTTTGTGGATTATAACAAAAGATGGAAAACATTGAGAAGAACAGGAATTCCAGAACACTTAATTGTACTCATGTACATAGACTAGGAGGCTGTTGTTCAAATAGGACACGGGGGTACTGCATGGTTTAAAATCAGGAAGGGAGTGTGTCAGAGTTGTATCCTTTCACCATACTTATTCGATCTGTATGCTGAGCAAATAATCCAAGAAGCTGGACTACATGAAGAAGAACGTGGCATCGGGATTGGAAGACGACTCATTAACAACCTGTGATATGCAGATGGTACTATTTGCTTGCTGAAAGGGAAGATGACTTGGAGCACTTACTGACAGAGATTAAAGACTACAATCTACAGTATGGATTCTATCTCAACATGAAAACAAAACTCCTCACAATTGGACCAATAAGCACCATGATGATAAATGGAGAAAAGACTGAAGTTGTCAAAGATTTCATTACTTGGTTCCACAATCAACACCATGGAAGCAGCAGTCAGGAAATCAGACGACATATCGCACTGGGCAAATCTGCTGCAGAAGACCTCTTTAAAGTGCTGAAGATCAACGATGTCTCTTTGAAGACTAAGGTGTGCCAGACCCAAGTCATGGTATTTTCAATAGCCTCATAAGCATGTGAAAGGTGGACAATGAATTTAAAAAAAAACCACCGCCATTGAGTCAATTCCGACTCACAGCAACCCCTCCTTGGGTTTCTGAAGCAGTATCTCTATGGAAGTAGATTGCCCAGTCTTCCTTCTAACCGCCGGCCTTCTGGTTAGCAGTCAAATGCTTTAGCACCACACCCCCAGAGCTCCCTCAGGAATACTAAAGAAGAGCTGATGATGCTTTTGAGTTGTGTTGACGAAGAATACTGAAAGCACCATGGACTGCCAGGAGAACTAACAGATCTGTCCTGGAAGTTCAACTGAAATGCTCCTTGGAAGGGAGAATGGCCAGACTTTGTCTCACCTATTTTGGTCTTGTTATTGACCTGGAGAAGGATCTCATGCTTGGTAAGGTGGAGGGTCAACGAAAACGGGGAAGGCCCTCAACGAGATGGATCGACACAGTGGCTGCAGCAATGGGCACAGGTACAGCAAGGCTTGTGGGGCTGGCACAGGACCGGGCAGTGTTTCATTCTGTTGTACAAGGGGTGACTATGAGTTGGAGATGACTCCACGGCACCTAACACCATCACCACCAAAGAAAATGCTCTACATAGTATTCTGGTGAGTAGTGTCTGGTGTCTTAAAACCTTATGAGCAGCTATCTAAACAAGCAACTGTTGGTCTCTTCCTGCCTGGAGCAAAGCAGAATGAAGGAAACCAAAGACTCAAGGAAGCAATTAGTCCAAAGGAATCGCATGAACCACAGTCTCCTCTGCCCTGAAACCAGAGGAACTAGATGGTGTCCAGCCACCACTATGGGGAGAGGTGACACACTGTGAGCACTGCAACCAATGTCACTGTGGTGGTTAGGGCTGTGTGTCTACTCGGCTGGGCCCGGTTGAGTGGCTGGGCAGCTGGTGGTAGTTATTCCCCATGATGAGACTGGCAATCAACTCCATGGTGGGATCTACCACAAGCAGCTACTCAGCTGCTTTCTGTATGTAAGATGCAGCTTTGGGAACGGTCTCTAGCTATGACACGCTTGGACCCTGCATGTAGCCGTGTCGTTGTTCAGCAGTCTGCCATGCTCTGCCGACCTTGGGACTTACAATGAACTTGAATTAATGGCCTGCCATATGGTTTGGTAACATCAGGACTGTGCCTTTTCACTTGTCAACCTTGGGCTTCTCAGCCTCAGCAGCCAGCAGCTGTCTGAGTGAAGAAACACCTCTAGCTCCAGTGGGCTGGGAGCAGGAGGCAGAGCTGGAACCCAAAGTTGAGGGGCTTTTACCCAGTCCCTAGAGCCTAGCACTTTGAACTCAGACTTCTAGCCTCTCGAAATGTAAGAGAATAAACTCCTGTTTATTAAGGCCATCCCACTGATGGTATATTCTTGTCAGAGCAGCACCGGGGAACCAGGACAGTCACAGAACAAGTTGTGTACGAATTATCAATTAGAAACCTAATTTGCTATGTAAACTTTCACCAAAAGCTCAATAAAACGTTAAAAAAAAAAAAAAGGTAAAAGTTGTTTGATTGTCACTACAACATTTATTATTTTGTCCTTTTCCCCAAAGTCCTGAGATGAGACTCTTATCTGCACTGCACTGTTTTTGTTGTTATGTGCCGTCCAGTCGAACCCGACTCATAGCGAGCCTTCCTTGGGTTTCCGAGGCAGTATCACTACAGAAGTAGACTGTCCCATCTTCCTTCCGAGGAGTGGCTGGTGGGTTTGAACCGCCAGCCTTCTGGTTAGCAGTCAAGTGCCTTAGCCACTCTGCTACCAGAGCTCTAAAAAAACCTAAAAATATTTCTGGATTTTCTATTCTGTTCCACAAGTATGTCTCTGCATTCAGCAGTGCTATGGTTTAATTCTGGAAGCTGTATCATTGTTTCTGTATCTGGTAGAACTAGCCATCCATGTTTCCCTCTGGGATTTTTTTCTGGCTACCATTGTTCATTTAATCTCTCAGGTTAACTTTCATCAACTTATCTAGCTCCAGGAAAAAAAGAGAAACCAACCCTGAGGGTATTACAGGATCATATTCCACTTACACAGTCCCTTCAGGAGGAAGGACACCGTCGGACACTGCATCACCCCAGCTGAGCGCATCCGAATTGGGACTATTTTCACCGGGGTGTTTCCTTTTCATTAGTTCCTTCACGGAAACAACCCCTATTTTGGAGGGAAGATTAAGATTTGTAATTTGCAGGAAATAACTTATGCATGAGGAGGAGTTTATGACGTATTGTTAGGAGGCATCATAACAGAATCAAACGCTGCCTGGCCCCTCACCGTCCTCACAATCACTGCCATGTCGGAGCCCCGCTGCAGTCACCATTCACCCCAGCTCACTGAGAGCCTCGCGCTCCTTCGTGGACCCTCTACTTAGGCAAGCATGACGTCCTTCTGCAGGACGGTCCCTCCCGGTAACCGAGGGCTCACCGTCCTCGCTTCCAGGGGCATGACGGCACAAGGGCTTGTGGAAACACCTGCACTGAGACGTGCACAGCCAGCAGGAGGGGCGAGGGGCAGGCCCCCATGCATGTGGGGCCAGGAGCAGAACCAACAAGGCCGGCTGCGAGCCACAGGAAGGAGGCCGAGAGGTGTCACAGTGCTTGGTTCCTCTCTCACCGCTCCGCCACGTCTGCATTTACTGAAACGCCTGCCAGGTCTCCCCAGCCCTGCCCTCCCTCCGTCAGCTCTCAGGCCTGTCTTCCTCTTCCCCGCGTCGCCATCTGTGACTGCCTTCTATCATCCACGCAGCAGGTGCGCCGTCTCCCTCTGCCCCTGCTCTGTGCGTGCGTGTGTGCGTGTGTGTGTGCTGGGGGGAAGGCCAGTGTGCCAGTG
>NW_006922111.1:799046-813885 GCF_000298275.1 Orycteropus afer afer | reverse complement strand
CAAGGAATGGCTGGTGGGTTTGAACCGACAGCCTTCTGGTTAGCAGTCAAGTGCCTCAGCCACTCTGCTACCAGAGCTCCCAACGGCACCATTAAGTACCACTTCTTGGGAAAGCGTGTTCAGTGTCTCCTGTCTCGGGAAGCGTCCTTCTTGCTGCATCTCCGAGAGCGCAGGGACCCTCTGCCGGCCCCCCTCACACACACAGCACCGCCTGCCTTGCTACTGCTGGGTTCTGTCGAGTTGACTGCTGACTCCTAGGGACCCCACGGGACAGAGCAAAACTGGCCCACAGTTTTTTCCTGGAGGGAAGCTTCATGGAAGCACGTGGCCAGCTCTTTCTTCCATGGAGCCGCTGGGGGGCTTTAAGCCGCCAATCTTTGGGTTTGCAGCCAGAAACTTAACTTACGTCACCAGCGAGCCCACGTCTCACCTTGGCCGTAAAACACAACTTACCAGCCCACTAGAACCCCATCCTGAGCTCCTTCCCACAGGCTTGGAGTCACTCAAAGGCAAGGACTGCCTCCTCCCGTCTTGATCCCCAGCACTCAGCACGGTGCCTGGCACGGTGCTCTTGATTAGTGTGTCTCTCTGGCAGAGGGTTTTTTAAGTTACTTTCATGATAAGAAATGCTGCCTTTAGGTAAGAATGTTACTTCCAAGTAAAAGTCAGGTCTAAATTGCATGAAGTCTTGCTAACACTGTAAAGATTTAAACCTCTTCTTCAGGATCCATCGGAATCCTACTGTCATGATTTACAGGTCCGTGAAAGCCATCATTTCCCGGGTAGGCTCAACAGCCAGGCTGGAATGCATAACACAGCACCGGGACTCTTCTTATCAAGATTACTGAGGTCTCCGGCTCTTGAGAAGCTTGAGAAGCGAGATGTCATGTGAAGCCATACATCAGGAGCTTGCCCCGGAGATAACACATTGTATAGCTGCAACAGCTCACCTTTTACCTGCAGCTCCCAGCACTTGGCTGTGTGTGTAAGCACATGGGACAGGCTGTGTTTCCATGAATGCCCGGCAACCTACAAACAGCATTTGCAGGTATCTATCCGCACTAACTGAGACTTCCACACTTATATGGCTGTCCAGTAACACATCGAAACCACCTTGAAACGAGCTATGCAAGTCTCAGGCAACCTGTTGTTGCAGGTAGAGCCGTCGCATAGAACGCCGTAACGTACGATAAAACTGGTCTTTCCGAGCGTTCACATGGATGGAGACAGCTAGAAACTCTGACCCAGGAGACACCGCCTGTGTAGCCTGTCCCTGGGGAACTCTCCTGACAGCCCTCTCGGGGAGACCAGCACCCTGGCTGCAGACAAGCAAAGCACAGGGTGGACTCGGTCAGGAGGACGGAACTCGGGGCTGCAGGAGCAGCGCAGGCCCCACGCCCGCTGCACACAGCTGCTACTCCAGTGACCACTGGCCAGTGCAGCCCTGCTTTCCCCAGACATTCTGGAGTATCAACTTGAGCTTAAACTTGTGCAGCTCACCTACAAGGCTGGACTGTGTCCTCTCCTGTAATTTTTAAATAAAACGAACAAACATTGTTCATAGTCAAGGGCACGTAACAGACGTAGCCTAAAGTAAGTATAAAGTGGATAAGCGATTATATTATTACTAAGTCCAAGTGGAAGAGTTCACAAAAAAAAAAATGACTTTTAAAACAGAGTAAGATACTAATTGATTTATATGAGAACTGTAATCACAATTTAGACTGAATAAAATTTCAGAACAATTTGACTCTTAGGGTCAGTACACCAAAAAAACAAAAATGCATCCTATCCACATTTAGTAAGCTTGTACTATTTGCCTGCTTTTTCTAAAACAGTTAGAAATGACTTTTCAAGACTACAAACAGACCCAGCTTGAAGGCCACCAGGAAGGACGGCTGTCCCCACCCCACGTGCCGAAGGAAGCCCCGCGTGCCTCTCTGGGTACCTTCTCCAAGGGTCCCCACAGGGCAGCAGCAAAACTCTCAATCTGACCAAATGCAGGGCATGGCCGCCGTGAGGACCCCCGGGGGGACATTCCCAGGGAGAAGGGTGCTCTGTGTCACCTGCCGCCCTCTCACATTGAAGCTCAGAGCCATTTTTGTTTGGTTTGGTTTGGTTTGGTTGGAGGAGCTCGGAGCTCAGAGTTGAAAGCTGCCAGGCTGAAACTCCAAGAAGAAAGGCCACACCCCTCTCCTGGCTCCCGGCCACCGGCATATGCATCACCCATCAGCACCCCCAACACCCCTTCGGCCCTCCTCCTCCACACCCAGCCCCCTGGTGTCTGGCAGGCACCTGAGATGCAGACCAAAGCTGCCCCTGCCACAGGAGGGGGAGGACCCTTACACTCTAGGAACATGTGACACTGTCTTTCTCATCGTGGTCAGACCGCGCCCTGTACTGGCTTCCTCAGGCGCCTAGACAAAGTACTGCAAACTGGGGGCCGCAGACAACCAAAACCAAGGTGCCGGTCTCTCCCGCATCTGGTGGCCCCGGGCGTCGGGCCCATCACTCCATCTCTGCCTCTGTCCTCCCAGCACATCTGCCCTTTGTCTGCATCCCTGTCTCTGCGTCCCCTCTTCTCATGTGGCACGAGGGCCCATCCCCCTCCCGCATGAACTCCTGGGAGCTAATGACATCTGCAAACATGCTGTTTTCTAGCAGGCCACCATCCCAGGTGCAGGTGTCAGGACCTGAACAGGTCTTGCTGGGGGCACAACTTAGCCCGCAGCGCACATCCTGCTCTCTTCCTCAATCTTCCTGCATAATCCGACTCCTGCCTCCAATTCTGCCATGGAAATGACTTGTTTTAAGTTTCCTCCTGAATTTTTCCAGCAGGTAATATCAGGTTTCACTAAAGAGACCAGGTAAATAGCCACCCACCAGTGTCACGTTAAAGCGACAATGCAAACACCTGAGAGTCAGGTGCAGGCTGTAGAAGGATCTGTAACGTAAGATGGACAGTAACCCCAACAGCACAGTAACTAGCAACTCACCTAGCAGGCCAGCAGGGGAGGGAGGGCTCCTGCAATCTGAGCAGAGGGCTCTGAGATGCTGTTGATAGCCTCTTCAGAAAATTTTAGTCAAAAACAAAAGTTCCCCACAGTGGTTCTCTATAAACGCATTAGTTACTATTACTACTTTTTAATGTGGAAGCACACATACCTCTCTGCTTAAGTGAATGCATACACTACTGTTGTTGCTAGGTGCCGTGGAGCTGGCTCCGACCAAGCAACCCCACGTACAACAGAACAAACACCGCCCGGTCCCGCGCCAGCCTCTCCATCTCTGCTACCCTCGAGCCCATCGCTGCAGCCACTGTGTCACTCTATCTCCCTGAGGGCCTTCCCCTTTTTCGATGACCCTCTCCTTCACCCAGCATGCTATCCTTTCTCCAAGAACTGGTCCCTTCTGACAACATGACCACAGTATGAGAGACCAACTCTGGCCATTCTGACTTCTAAGGAGCATTGTGGCTGTACCTCCTCCAAGACAGATTTGTACCTAGATAAAATTTTCTTTCTTTAAGATTCCTTTTTGGAACTCTGTTCAAGTCTGTACTCAGAATATTAATTACTTCAAAACATTCTCGATAAGCAAAGAGAATCATGTTTTAAATGTACTTTATTATAAAAATCACTTGTACTCCCTATGGAGCACAGTTCTGACACACACGAGGCTACCATGAATCAGACGGCACTGGCCAGCAACTGGTCTGACTGTACACTGCACTTGAGGATCCTGTACCACAGTACGAGAGGCCAACTCTGGCCACAAAGAGAGCGTGGCAGAAACGGTGGGACGGGACCTCCAAGTCCGTCACGACACACAGCCCAGCTGCCGTCCACGCCTTCTCTGATTACTCACTGGCGACGAGCCGTGTTGTGAGGATGCTCAAGCAGCACGACAGGGAGGGTTGCGTAGCGAGGAAGGAACGGAGTGTTCCGTCACTAAGCCGGCACAGGAGTGGGCCACCTGAGAAGTGGGTCCTGCAGCTCCACTCAGGCCTTCAGAGCACCAAAATCCAGGCCAGGATGTGCACCGAGCCCTCAGCAAAGACCCCGAGCCAGGACCACCCAGCAAAGCTTGGCCCTGTATTGCTGGCCCACAGAACCTGAGAGGTGCAAGATAAACATTCACTGCTTAAGGCAAAGAAAAAAAGAAACCACCCGTCACTTCTACTCCTGCTCCTGGGAGACTGATAGTGGATATTCCGTGTGCATTTGCAAGACACAAATGCAATCGGTGTTCCGAAAATGGACACTGGGCCAGCCAGGGAGAAAGGAGCAGGCAGCTGAGATGAAGCTAGGGGAGAGCAGGGCTCTAGAGCCGGGCCACTGGGTCCTAGGCCGGCTGCCTACTTCCTCGCCCGCCTGACCTTGGGCCAGTTACTCACTCTCCATGTGCCCCAGCTTGTGAATTTCCAGGATGGAGACAGTCACAGTTCCTGCTCTATGAATACTGTGCAGATAAACACTCTCGTGTGGGAAGGGCTCACGGGAGCATCTGGGGCAGTGAGCACTCCTACCCCTTGCCTTTGCTACGTGACTGCTGCTCTTATTCATTTTGAAAATAATTTACTTTTTCAGGGTCTTGAGTCAGGTTTAAAGTTTTATCTTTCCAATCTAAACAAGTGGCCAACATAATTAATGCCTTTCCCTCAAATAGAAAACGTGGGTACTTCCCAACTGACACAAACCATTACTATCAGCAACATAAGGAGTTGAGCGACGTGGACTGGACTGCAATGACTGGCCCCAGCATGTCTCCTCTTGGTGAGGAGGAAGGGAGAGTATGAGGTGCTTGAGAGGTGGTAGGAAGGTGGAAGGGCCAAGGAGCCCCTGCCTCTATGCTGTTCCTCCATCCCATCTTGGTCTCTCCTGACTGTCTGATCAGACTTTGTGCTCAAGAAATGACCGGAAATGCATGCACACAAACATGAAAAAGACTGAAGAAGGCTGAAAATGAGCTCCGCCACGGTGGATCTGTATTTTAACATAAATCTGAATTAGATGGAATGAAAGGTTAGGATTAGTGTGACGACCAACACTGGGAGGTGGAGAGGTCGTGGAGAAACCAAGGAGCCAAGGAGGGCCAGCCTCTGTCAGCTTGGCTGGCGGGGCCCAGGGGGGCCGGCCTATGCCGAATCGGACGGGGAGGGCCCAGGGGGGCCGGCCTATGCTGAATCGGACGAGGAGGGCCGCACAGACCTCACCAGCAGCACAGGCTCGGGGATGCCTGACAAAGGCCTGCAAGAGGGTCTGTGAGGAGAGCTGGAGGCCAGCAGAGGGCCAGTCTGGCACCAGTGGTCCCAAGGACCAGTCCGCAGCTTAAAGAGAGCATGAGTCCTTCCCAGGGAGGGCAAGCAGAGAGCCCTGGCGGCGTGCAGGCCCAGGAGCTGCCTGGCGGTGGCCTTCCCTCTCTCAGCACCATTCCCAGACTGCATGCTCAGGAGCCTGTCCCGGAGTAGACCTGAAGGCCCACATCAGTGTCCTAGGAGGGCGCCACACTCCACTAACCAGATCCCTACTCGGAGAGCCAGGCCCCTTGCCAGGCCCACCCTACACACTGCATACATCTCATTGGATTGAGAGAGGCCAACCAGCCTGCTGGAACATGGCCTTGGGAGTAAAATGGGACAAACTATTTACAAACCACCTCACCCAAAAACACACAGGCGGCACTTGTAAAAGGCAGTTATTAATATTATCCTCAATAACAATTATGTAACCCTCACTACAAAGCCTGGTGGTACAGTGGCTAAATGCTCAGCTGCCAACCAAAAGGTCAGTGGTTCAAATCCACTGGTTACTCTGCCAGAGAAAGATGAGGCAGTCTGCTTCCATAAAGGTGACAGCCTTGGAAACTCTTTGGGGCAGTTTCACTCTGTCCTCTAGGGGCACTGGTGAGTCAGAATTGACTGCATGGCAGTGGGTGTGGTTTGGGCTTTGCTTCTGTGAAGATTGACAGCCTTGGAGACCCTGTGGGGCAGTTCCACTCTGTCCTCTAGGGGCACTGTGAATTGGAATCTATGTGAGGGCAGTGGGTGTGGTTTGGGCTTTGCTTCTGTAAAGACTGACAGCCTTGGAGACCCTGTGGGCAGTTCCGCTCTGTCCTCTAGGGGCGCTGTGGGTCATAATCAACTCCATGGCAGTGGGTGTGGTTTGGGCTTTGCTTCTGTGAAGATTGACAGCCTTGGAGACCATGTGGGGCAGTTCTACTCTGTCCTTTAAGGGCGTCATGAGTCGGAATCCACTTGAGGGCAATGGGTGTGGATCAGCATGTGCAAACATGAGGCAAGTAATATCCTCAGCATTTTATCCACAAAGGAAATGACACTGCAAAGTTAACATGCTCAAGATGACCTACCTAGTAAGTGAGAAAACTGGAATTTAAACTGTTTGCTTTCTTCTCCCAAAATCATTTCCCCCGTACCCCACAGTGACACAAGTAACACAAAGATGGCTAGACCCAGGGAACGTGTGCCCGTAAGCCCACCCCAGGCCAACAGCTGCCCACTCCGTCCAGCAGCTCCCACCTGACCCTGTGGACTCAGGACCTGGCTGTCACCTGCCACTGTGCAGCATCTGCATCATCCCAAAAGACCAGAAATTACCACCAGAGTAGAGGCACCTGGGGCCCAAGCAAGACCAAGAACAGACCAACAGCAGACCTCAGGCCGACAGAAGGCAGTGAGACTGAATTACACCTGCAGCATAGAACGGCACCCACGGCAGGCCGCCCCCTCATGCAAGTGTCCAGTAACGACACAGTAAGCCAGGTGTGCCAGAGATCTGGGGGAGGGGCAGGGGGAGGCTGACAACAAGACCCCAAGCTGCTCCTCAAGGACATGCTGGGTCCACAGTCACCTTACCAGTGTGGGACCAGAATCCCACGTCAAGAAACCATTACCATAAAAGCTGGATAGAGGTAGATGGACCCTCTGGAACCCTAAGAGGTGGAAACAAGAACAAACCAGCCCAGGGTCACCTGGGACTTCTAAGGAAACAGTCACCCCTGTGAAGAGAAGCTCACGTGAAACAAGCCGACTGTTGGGAAAAGATGTACAGGGAGAAGGATGGAGAGGATGGGGGAGAACCCACCATGGGAAAATGTGCATCCCAAGGACCGGAAACTAAACTACCTGAGAGAGAATGAGGAGACAGTCCACCCCAAGGGGATCGCCGATACAGGGGCACACAGATGGCACAATGACGGCACAGGTGGCTCTGAAAAAGCAAGGAGGACAGTTCTCAGAAACCAAAGACCCAGTGAGAGAGGCTGCGAAGCAGAAGCTCTTCCAAGCCTACAGCTCCCGGCTGAGGGCCGCGCTCGCCAACACGGCCGCGGGAGCCAGCTGCACGGCCAGGGCCCCATCCTCCTCTCCCGCATCCTCTCCCTCCAGCCCTGTCACCTCACAGGCCCATAAACCCGGCGCACGGCAGGGTGCCCAGCCCTCCTTCACCTGCCCCATCACTCTTATCCACCCTTCAGGTCCACGAAGCTCTTCCTGACCCTCCAAGGTGGACCGCTCATTCTGCAAGTTCAGAGCAAGCACTGACCACCCTGTGCAGTGAAGGGTCCATTCTCACCCCAGCCCTCCCACTGGGCCCTCCTGAAGTCAACACTGGGTCAAGGCATTCCCAGGGTCTGGCACACTGGCTGGCACACGGCACACCGCAGACACACGTTTGTTTGATGAGCTAAAAGCTCCTGCCACTGAGCTGGCACACCACGCTATTCCCATCTGGAGTCCACCTCGGTCCTGACTCGACTCTAACCGCGGTACAGCAGCAGATGGAGTCTGAAGGGGCCTCCACAGCGGTGCCTGAACAGCAGCCCTGTACCCGAGGACAAGATGGGCCGCCGGCCTCCGGGAGGCGGGGCTGGGAGGGCTCAGGCAGCGGCTTGCAGTGCCGTGAAGAGCCTCTCACCAGAACACAACTTTGATCCTCTGATCCCCTGGCTACTGGGAATTTTAAAAAAAACCTATATATGCTAAAGATCAAGACTATTTTACACAGTGACAGACAGTGCCATCTTCCGTCTGAGGAATAGAAGGGCACACCCTTCCACGGCTGAAGGCAGCGCGGGCAAAGGAACGGAGCCTGAGGGGAGACAGACCTCATGAGTCGGGAGCGCCCGAGGGTCTCTCGGCGAGTCGGGGCACTGAGGATCGCGCTCCACTGAGACGTCACACAACCTGCGCCACTCTGCACCCAGCAAAGCCTGACGCGTCACTCCACATAGCACAGGTCTCTCAGGGGTATCAAGAAGGGGCAGAAATCATTCACAGGCAGTGAATTCAAACGGTCCTTTTCTTTGGGGGGGGAAGGACATTTAATTATTGCAAGGAGGCCTTCATTTTCAGCTTTCTCACTCACATGTGTGCGTGTACACAGACACACGCGCACACACACACCCCTCCATCTCACCCCAGCCAGTCATTATTCCCATTAGCCCCGGGCTCCAGACCCTGTGGTAATATTTTCTCTTTCAACGAGAAATGTGGTTGGAAGTGTAATTGTTCAAGTTCCCAGACCTTTAACAAGGCTGAGATGTGTTCGGAACATGAAGGGAGAGACAGAGAACACAGAGAACGCCTTCAGGCCCTAAGGAACAAGGCCATTCTCTGGTCACAGAGCAAAGAAAGGGATTGGCGACCAGTGCCTCCTGGCTTCCTGAATGGTTGGCTACTGTTACTGTTATCATGCTTACTGTGATGAGAACAAACAGCAGACAGACAAAATGACGCCACCTCTGTCTGCCAGCCAGAGAGAATGATTACCTACACTGGTGGCCGCTCTGCTTGTATCATGAACACACATGACATAAACTGAACACACGCCCAGGTACAACTGATCAGCTCGGAGTGCTGCTTCCTGCTCGGAAGTCCCTCCCGTAGCATCATAGCACCATCAGCACAGGAAACACTCCCCAGAAACAAGACTTTTACTGGACACCGATCACGCTGCCAGACCCGAGTTAACTACCCTTTCCTACTGATAGAAAATGGACATTTGCAGAATCACCAGAAACCTGACGCAAGCACAACCATGAACCAGTGAACTTCACAGAGTGCTTACTACAGGCCTTACCCGCACTATCAGGCACTCCTCGTAACCGCCCTTATCCATTATAGGGGTCAACTGAGTTGCAGAGGCTACACCCCCTTTCCAAGGGCACCCAGGTTTAATCCTAGATGGAGGACTGCAAAGCCCGAGTTTCGCATTTACTCATCGTCAAATCTGTGATGGGAGCTCTGGTAGCATAGTGCCTAAGGCTCTTGACTACTAACCTAGAAGGCTGGCGGTTCAAACCCACCAGCTACTCTTCGGAAGGAAGGTTGGGCAATCTACTTCCATAGTGATACTGCCTCGGAAATCCAAGGAGGGGTCGCTGTAAGTTGGGTCCAACTCCCCAGCACATAACAACAACAACAAAAAATCTGTGATGCTGTTGTTCTTAGGTGCTGCTGACTCGACTCCAACTCATAGTAACCCCAATAGACATCAAAACTGCCCCATGGGGGACCGAGTTTGCTGGTCCAATAAAGCCTGGTAGAAACACTAAAGACTATGGCCCCTAGCGCCCTTCAGGTCTGGAACTGAACCCACACCTGTGGCTTCCAGCCAAATAAAAGACAGGCATTCGAGTTGAAGATGTACCTCAGGTAGACACTCCTTGGAGAGAACAATCATGGGAGAAAGAAGGGCTGTGTGTGCACAGGGAGACAGCTCAGGGGACAGGAGTGCATGGAGGGATGGACACAGGGAAGAGGTGACTATCGGGAGGAAGTGGGAGAGGAGCTGTTACATTGGGGTAAATTGTGGTCAATGTCATGAGACAAAGTATGTGTGAACTGCTGCATGGAAAGTAAAATTTGCTCTGTAACCTTTCACCCCTGCCCATGAGGTTTCCGAGGTTGAAATATTTACAGAAGCAGGTTGCCAGGTCTTTCTCTCGTGGATCCCCTGGGTGGTTTGAACCACCAACCTTCTGGTTGGCAGCCAAGCACTCAACTGGTTCAGAAACAGGGTTCTCATTAACGCTCACCCACAAAATAATCCTTGTTTATTCTACAAAGCAATGACACTGCATTTTAATCTTCCAGAGGGCCAGCTTTAACACTTCACTCTTGAATCAGTCCCAAACTCAGCTGGTATTTGTTACAGGTGAAATCACTTCTTCCAAGTAGTTAACCAATTACCCCTGCTTCATCTTCCAAGTAAGACTTTCTCTCTGGGTCACTGTGAGGCTATGCTTATCACACGTCAACTGTTCATAAATTCCAGGGGTAGCTGTGAAATGACACGCTCTCTTCCACTAACCCTAACACTTCCGTATGTGGGGTCGGCTCTCTTAGCTTTAAGATATATTTTAATACTGTTAAGGTAATTCCCCAATTGTTTTCTGTATCAAAGTTCTGTTTTGTCATGTTTTTGTCATTCAGTGGGAAGCTGACTGGTCCAGCAATAAACAGGTACATTAAACACTAACCCTGTTACAGTAGTCCCAGGTTCCACCTAGGAACAAGGTCCAGCTCATAATTCACGCATCTGGCTTTTCTCCCAACCTGAGTCCCACATATGTCTAACATGGATTCCGTGAGATAGTGGGTTTTTTTGCTGGACACAAATTCTTTTAAAATCACTCTGTGGTGGAAATGATCGCACAGCGTGGTCAGGAAGCCCCAAGTGGCACTTACGAAAACTGACTACTAGGCTTCTTACAAAGTGCTGAGTCACCGTGAGCAAATTATTTCCCCAACGTTTTGCTTGCTTTATACAGAATATGGGATGAATTACGAAATACGAGCGTCCCTGAAATGGAGCTCTCCACGCTAATCTCAATGGGAATCCTATCGTGCTGGGATCCCAGGCCCCAAGAAACCAGGTCAGCAAGAACCGCAGGATGTGATCACTGTTGAGAACCACTGTTGGCCAGTCCCCACACACTGCTACTGTAAGGTGTCCATACCAAGGATTCCCACACAACAGAGCCAGTATTTCAGACGGCACGTCTCAAGTGTCTCAGGTGAACGTGGACTTGGTGGACACGGTGGCAACAGTCTGCAGTTGGTAGTCACAACTCACTTGGCCATCCTCCAAGCAGGTAACCTGACTCCTGCAGGTGAGTTCTCTCAGCCAGGAACACCACTCCCCACTCAACTCCGGATGTGGAGGTCGGTCTCAGACCAGAAGTGGTGTGCCCTGCTTACAAGGAGTTTGTAGCAGAGTGCCCAACACGGAGGGCGATAGCGGAAAGCTCAGGGAAAGTGCCAGGCACACAGCCTACAGTACTCATGGTGCTGTGTTCACGTAACTGCCGTGAGTCTTTCTTTCAGACAATGCCACCCCTTCCCTGCAATGGAAGAATGCTGGTGATCTACCCTAAGACTCAGGCAACAGGTTCTGGGAATCAAACGGAAGAACATCCTCTAGGCCTGTTTTTCCTTCTTCTTCAATGACAGCTGCAGCAAACTAACGCACGCATTGTGTCCTCTGGATAGGAATGTGAACTTCATTTACAACAACGGTGACAGCCTGAGTGATGAGCTCTAACATGCTTCTTGAACTGGGGGCACATTACAGAGAAAAGGAATTCTTAGCCAGCCAGGTCTTGCCTACACGCTCATCTTCCGATCAATGAGCTGCGACTCTGCACCTCCGTGTGACAGAGGGAAACACATGGGCTGAGAAAGGCCACAGCCCTGAACTGTCAAAGCTCTAGCAGGCACTCTCTGAACACAGTCGGGACAGATTCTGCACAGTGTCCACATGGGAAACATGCCAGTGTGTTAGTGGGTAATAGCAAAAGGAAAACAAACTCAGAATGTGTGTGTGGCCAAGCTGACAGGCAAAAAAAGAAGATCCCAGTCCCCAACAAGTTGTCCAGTTTGCACTCACTTCACTTCCTCCAAAGTTCCATCTATTAAAAAAATTCTGTGCACACAATTCAAAAGGCAAGACCTGCTCTGAACATTGGAAATGCCCGTAAGGGACTGTCCCCAGGTGTCCAACGGGGAGACGCAGAAATGAACCGGACCTACTTGCTTAGAGACTGGTAGGGAAGGCAGGGGAGCGGGAGGTGAGAGAGGCAGCCGGCGATCATCAGACCCTCTGTGCCCGTCATCACAATGCCCCCCACCCCTAAGGCAGGCATCACAGTTACCATCTGACACATGGAAAAACTGAGATTCTAAGAGGCTGAGGAAGCTGTCCGTGTTTATACAGGTGAGACACGGTAACACCAGGAAGCAACTCTGGGTCTAACTCCACAGTCCCGTCTGGGTTTTGTGTTATTTCAAGCCCTCTCTCTGTATTGCACACACTTATGGAACCAAATGTCCCCAACAGACAGATGCTCCAAGCCAGGAGAACCCCCCCACTCAGACATTTTCCACAGCCTGCCTGCCGCCCCCCACCCGAGTCGGGTAGAGTTACACTATTAACACTTCCCAGAAAAGTGAAAAACCACGTATGTGGGAAAGAGGGTCGGTGAGCCACTTGTCACCTGGGAATACCTAAGAGCCTCCCTCCCGTGAGCTACACAGTGAGTAGGGTTTCATGAAGGAACACCACAAAGGAAAAAAAGGCAAAGGTGACAGGAGTGGCTGGGAGGGACGAGGGCTTGCTCAAGTCATGGGAGAAGGAAAACCAAGTGTCACCCTGCTGGTGACACCCACTGGATGACACTCTGCCTACGTCACAGCTCTCAGCGCTCAGCTCGTTTGTGTATGTGTGCGTGCACCACAATAAAGTCTTAGCCAAGCAAGCAGCAGCACATATGTACTGACTACAATACGCGTACAATCGTGCACAAGGGCAGATAAGCTAGTGTGTAGGGCAGGGATTACAGAGAGGGACAGGCACGGGCAAGGGAAAGCCCCGTGTGGCCTGGGGCCTTGTGGAGAAGCTGTCAGTGTGGCCCCGAGTTCTGAAGGCAGGATGCTGCAGAAGCGAAGGTGACCGGGGAAAGACTGAAGGCTGCGGGACCACACTGTGCTAGCAGAGGAAGGAGGAGAGCGTGGCGAGCGCCAGGCCCAGCCCACGTGACAGCAGTGGCAGCAGGAGCCACACCGGACAAGGCAGTCCCTGCATCAGTACTGGCATAAAAAACAACTGATGGTCACTGCAAGAAACAACACAGGTAACTACAAAAAAGTGATCGATTTTAACCTTTTATGATTTAATAGGCAAATACGCTACTTGAAAAGAGGAAATCATAAAAGGTTGACTGTGTAACTTCAGCTTGCCGGCCTTTAGCCCGACATGTCTGGATGTGAACACTAAAAGGTAGCCCCCTCAAAAACTTAAAACAGTCACCTTATTACAAAAGTTAACAATGGCAAATTTAGTTTAAATTTTTATTTAGGATTAATGAAAACGTACACTCAAAACTACAAAGCCCACACTCGGAATTTAAACAACAAATTGCTTAATTACTTGCCAACACTGCACTCAGAAGCCCTTATTCTACAACAGAGAGGAGGACGTCAACTGAAAACAAAGCAAGTGGCAGTGTTAGAGTAAGTCAAACACGACGCTCAAAAACCACCTCAGAGTTTAGTGGAGCGTTAACCTCGCTTGAAAAAGCTATTTTGGGACTTACGGTAAGATGGTGAATAAGCAGAAAGTCTGCACAGACCCTCTTCAACAAAGAAAAGGGGACCCAATTAACAAAGACACAAGATAATCCTGGACCCCTGAGCCTTAAAGGGTAGGATATAGAAGTGGCCTAAACCCCAACTACCAGAAGAATTTGCATGAAAATACCAAAAAAGGAGACATACAAACCTGTGGTCTGGCAGCGAACCTGAGGGATCCTCAGTGCACAAACAGCTTGGAGAGTGCCAAGTGGTGGGAGGACCTAAGAGTTAACCTAAAAATCAGCCCTGCTAGCCAGGGACTGCACAGATGACTGCTCTGGTGGCTGGGCAATAAAAGGGAGAGCAGGGGGGAAGAGGAAGGAGGGCTGAGCTGTGGACTTCTGCCTGTCCAAAGGGCGCTGCCATTTTGAATGTCTAAAGGTGGCTTGACCATTTTGGATATTTAAAGAGACAGCACTCTCCCAGATTCCAGAGGCTTAAGAACAGGTTCTGCTTGCCAGTAACCCTAAGGACACTCTGGACCTGGACGACTGAAAAAGTGCGACATTCCCCTTGTTACTCTTATACCCCAGACCCACCTGGTGAACGGAGGTGTGGCCATCCCACCTACCTTCTGGGCCCGCAGGAACTCCATCCCAGTCTGTGCGCTTGGACGGAGCCTAAGTGCCCTACCCTGCCCTTCCCCAATTTTTTTCTTTTTCTTTTCCCTCTTTCTTTTCTCTGGTTTGCAGTTTGCTTGTTTTTGTCTGCTTTACAACTACTATTATTAATAATTTTCTCCTTTTTACTACTATTCTTTATTCTTCCCCTCCCAGGTCTTAGTTTTCAGCTTTTTTTTCCCCCCTGTTCCTGGTTGCAATTTTTATTTTTTCTCTTTCTTTCTTGTGCTTAACCCTGTTCCTTGTTTTTCCTTTGGCATTCTTTCCATTTTTTTCTTCATTATTCTCCTTCTCTACCATTTTTATCTTATTGCCTTATCTCCAGATATTGCAGATTTTCTTGTTTTTCTCTTCTTCGTTTTCCTTTTCCTCTTTTTTTGGTTACTGTTCCTGTGTGATTACATGGTGTGTTTTTTGTCCAGGTGCTTTTAGTTTTTTGATGGTTATTCAATTGTGATTTTTGTCTAATTGAGTGGGAGACAGCAACAGACGCCATAAAACACAACTATACCCACACCTCCTGCAACATCACTTACTGAGCGAGAGGACCACCTCCTTGTCCACCAAC
>NW_006922111.1:790785-797187 GCF_000298275.1 Orycteropus afer afer | reverse complement strand
TAAAAATCAAAGGTTGGAAAAAGGTATAGATCAAGCAAATGGCAACTGTAAGAGAGCAGGAGTGGCATGGTGCTCGTGTGAGAGCTGGAACATGTGAGATGAAGTGTGCATGAGTGTGTATTTGTATATGTGTATGTCCCAGGACACGTGGCATCAAGCATGTGTGAGGGCTAAAAATCTTTCCTTTCACAGAGAAGAAATGGAACTATAGTCTCCATGTAACCTTCGTAAGAATGAATTCAGTGCCAAGAACAGCTCCAGGCCCATCTTATCCAATATGATTTCTATGGGAAGAAAGAAGGAAGACAAACTAAATCATCTGCCAGCCCATTCTGTAAGAAAAGTACTTGGTTTTTATGAAGTAAAACAACAAGTTTGGTTGTTTTTGTAATAAAGCATTCACTTAAAGAATTGATGACGAGTGGAAAAAGGAACAACGGGGAAGACAAAGTGAACCCTACAACCCTCATTCTAACAAAGCAGTGGCCCACGAGCCCTCTCCTCATGTTTACAGCATCAGCAGCCACGCACTTCCCACGAGGAGAATCACACAATCGCCACCTCACCAGCCCCGACGCAGCAGCCAGGACGTGACACTGTAAGCAGAGCACACCAAGGGAAGCCTGGCAGCCAGGACAAGCTCCCTGGCCGACCTGGGAAAGCAAGCACAGTGGCGTCTGCACCCTTCAGGAACCCACGCGGGCCCTCACGGGTAGGGAGCCAAGCTCTGCCCACAGAGGGCAACGCTATGCTTCTGAGCAGATTTTCAACGTAAGGCCAGACCCCTTGGCGCTTTTAGATACTGGGCACATGGGAAATGAAAAGGTAGGCCGTCACCTTGACACCACACTCTTGGCAGTCCGGCAGTGCTCACCTGTCCCCTCCCCACTGACTATTAGCAGGCAGCTCTGCGTGGCCTTTCTCTCCCTAGCGAGAGGTGCCCGCGCAGCTTCCAGCAGATCACGGCTGGCTCAAGGAAAGCACATTGAGGCTCTCAGGCTCTCACGTCGTCTTTTAGCAAAGGTGAGCAGAACAATGTCTCTTCACTGAGGTATCCTGACGCTCCAGCAACGGCGTGCTGCTGAGAGGGCCAGGCACAGGCGGCCCGCAGCGGACGGTCCCGCACACCGACTGCAATGAGCGAGGCTGCACAGACAAGCCCAAGACCGGGCGGGCTCGACAAGTTTCCGAGCAGACCTCAGCATCAGGAGGTACACGACGACTCTGGGAAAACGTGCGCCCTAACAAGTTTTGGGATTCTGGCTCTAAGAGGCAACAAGGATGGTCCCTAGATGCCCCTAGAAGGGGCGTTTCAGAGAGGATACCTTACCTGTCTCACCCTCCAAGTTCCCATGAACCAAGAGGAGGCCTACAGGGCCTGGTGAGCCCAGAAGACCCAGGACCACAAGCCTCTGCCATGCTGGGTCCACCACCCTTCAGAAAGTCTCGTTCCCACTTTCCTCCCAAACCTCGGGCTAACTCCCAAACAGCAGCACCATGGGACAGGGACGAGCTCAGGCTCTGGAGTTCACAGCCGGACACAGCCACCTTCACTGCATTACCTGCAGGGCTGCTCTCAGAAACACGGCCAGCAACATTTGCTTTTGCAATGCGGACACAAAGGTTGGTAACACAAGGAATTCACTGGGAACAAAGCTGGTGCGTAGTGAACACGAAACAAACCATCAGCCCTCTTCGTGTTTTTTTCTGGGTGAAGGAGGAACCTAAATGAGGCTTGAAGATACAAAACCCGATCTAGCTCAGATCTGAAGTCTGCGAACCTGAAACTGAGCCGACTTTCCTTTAGGACCCAGTGGGTCGAAGGGGACAGCCACCTAGACAATGCAGTGAGTCAGTGGTTCAATGACACAGACGTGCTACACGGCCTTCCACTTGCCCACAAGTGCACTGGCAGTCATCCTGGGATGCAACACCAAGCCAGGCCAGCGTCCGTAACACCCAGCTGGCAATCGGCATCTGACTATAAGAACAAAGACGCTTCCAGCACCTCCAGGATGAGATCTTGATGTCGAGTCAGATTCTCTGGAAGGAGAAAGGAGACCCAGAGGTAATGTTTTCAGGTTTAGGCCTTTTGTTGGCGTAAGTGAGAAACTAGAAGAAAAAGAGGTACTCTCACCCTCAAAGAATGAGCCCTTCACACCCGCCAGAGTGTTTGCTCAGAAAGCTGCAGGGCTGTTTGTGACTGCACCATGAAGGAGTACTCTGTCAACTTCCTGGGAGCCCCACTGACCTCTCCACAGCAGCACTTGGGCACACTCCATGTTTACTCACGGTGCAACCTGATCCTGACTTTGGGGAGTTATTTCATAAACCTTTTAAGGGTTTCTACATTTTGTTCCTATAAGAGGCCAATCCCAATCAGCAACAAAAGAACAGCTAAACACAAGGAAAAGCACCTCTCTTCTGTACTCCTCAAGAAAGACAGACTTGGTCATTAAGCCATTAAAAAGGCAAAATGTTCACTGTTTCATTCAACTTTCTCCTGCAAAACCAGTCTAATAATTTTCTCAAAAATGAAGAGAACTGCAGAAGCACTACACACATATAATAAATGAACACGTCGCCTAGCTCTCTGCCACATCTCAGAATTGTGCCAGTTACCGATTGCTGTGTAACAAACTACCCGAAAACTTAGTGTCTCAAAATGACGATTTTGTTTTCAATCTTCTCTTCTCACTGTTCTTCAGTTTGGATGATTTCCACTATTCTATTTTCAAGTATCCTGACTGTTTTCCTCTGTCATCTCTATACAGTTATTAGGCCCATTCAGTGAATTCTGTTTTTTATTTCAGATACTGTATTTTTCTGTTCTAGAATTTCCATCTGATTCTTGTTCATGGTTTCTGTTTCTCTGTTGGGATCTTCCTGTCTTTTCATTCATCACAGGCACGTTTTCCTTTACATTCTCGAGCCAAATTATAACAGTTGCTTTAAAATCCTTCGCTGCTAAATCCAACCATCTGTAAACTCAGTCAGTTCCCATTCATTTTCTTTTCTGTTGAGTCTGGGTCACATTTTCCTGTAGTCAAGTAATTTGGGATTGTATCTTAGACACCGTGAATGTTACAGTGTGGAAACGCTAGATTCTGTTATAGTCCCCTAATGAGTGTTGACATTTTCATTTTAACAGGCGATTATCTGGGTTAGACTCAAATTACGAACTCTGCAGTGGCAGCTCAAGCCTCAGTTCAATTGTTGTATTCTTAGTTTCTTGGAGCCTATCCTACATGGGTGACTCAGGCATTAGCCAAAGATTTAGGAGTTTACACACAGAGCACGGGGCTTGCTCTCTCCTGTCAAGGATTCTCCCTCACTCTCCATGGCTGTAGCTGCCCTGAACTCTGTGCTTTGACTCTTCAAACCAGAAAGGCTGAAGATGCTCTCTAGATTACCTGTCCTGCACAGGACACACTATGCCGTTTTCTTCTTCCCACTACACTGTTCCTATTAACTCCAGGATCAGCCAGTCTGCATCTTCACAGAGCCGTAACTTACTCAGAGCTTATAGCCGTTACTTGCAGTAAGATCAGGGCCATAGTAGTTTAAAGGCACCTTAACAGAAGTAGAATCTACCCAACTTAGTGTTCCCAAATTTTGAGTCTGTTTCACAATGTTGTGGGTCAGAAATTTGGAAAGGGCTTGACAAGGCAGGGTCCTGATCAGCGTGGCACCAGCTGGGACAAACCAGACTGAAGAACCCACATCCAGGTTAGTTTCCTGCTCACACACTGGGCGCCTTGGTCTCCCTCCCTCAACAAGTCTCTTTCTCTCCTCACTGTGTCTCACCCTCCAGGGTTTTTCATGAATTTCAGCAACTCACAGCACAGCGACCCCGGGATACTCACGGTTCTTACAGCTCACAGCACGGCGACCCCAGGATACTCACACTTCTTACAACTCACAGCACGGCGACCTCAGAATATCTACATTTCTTACAAGGCAAATGGCTTCTTAGAGGCCAGGAATGGAATCTGTCAGACCAGTTAAGAAATGTGCCAGGATATCCGGGTCAACCCACCGCATCTTGAATACGGTATTGAATACGTATACGGTCGAACACCGCCCTGTTCAAAGCAGTCATACGACCTGGATTCAAAGGGCTGGAGAAACAGATGCCAACTCCAGACTGTAGAGTGGTAAGGTGATGTCCTCGTTAGCAAGTGCCGTTCTGACAGAAGATTTAGCACCAATGGGACGGCCTGAATAAACCAGAGTTTATTCTCTTACAGTTCAGGAGGCTAGGAGTCCAAGTTCACAGTGCCAGGCTCTAGGGGCTGTGTGAAAGCCCCTCGACCTTGGGCTTCAGCTCTGCCTCTGACTCCCGGCCACTGAAGCTACAGGCATCTCTTCACTTAGGCAGCTACTGGCTGCTGAGGCTAGCAAACCCACAGTCGACAAATAAATGGCCCAGTCCCAATGCTACCAAACCACGAGGCAGGCCATTGATTCAAGTCCATTGAAAGTACCAGAATTGGCAGAGCACGGCAGGCTGCTGAACAACAACTCGGCTACATGCAGGGTTCAAGTGTGCCATAAGCTGTTTCTTACATATGGGAAGCAGGCCACATCCCTAAGGCAGCTACTCAGCTGCTTGTGGTAGGACCCACTGTGGAGCTGACTGCCAGTCTCAGCATGGGGAAGAACTACCACCAGCTGCCCAGCCACTCAGCCAGGCCCAGCCAGTGGACACACAAACTTGACCACCACAAGTGACATTACAGAAGCACATGTAGGATGACAGATACTTTTGCAACCAGCTTGGAAAAATACAATCTGCCACAGATTATTTGATGAAGCAAATTTGATGAATATTATTTGATGAAACAAAACAAACTCTGCCCAAAGTAGAAGATACAAGGTAGGCTAACTCAACCAGAAGCATGTGGCCTAACTGTCTCACTGTATATTTTTTTATCACCTCACGTTACCTATTTAATTACTCTCTTAGCTATTTAGCACAAAACAGGCTTCTAATGGAGCCGACTGAGTTTCCAAAGACTTAATCCATAAATGAAAACCCATGAACTTCAAAATACCTAGAAGAAAAGGTGTACAACATTACCATCTATAAGCAAAAGATGTATATGGAAATTAGGGCTTTCTAGGGCATTTCCTATGCTAATGATCAACAGTAACTACTATTTATTAAATGCCTACCATGTGCTAGACATTTTTCTAGGATCTTTACATTTTTTTTACTGGCTGTTTTCTACATCTAACAATCTAAGACCGTTGTTAAAAGGCGGAGGCTGAAAGAAAGACCAGTCAAATGCAGGTGAGACGGTAAAGAAAACACACTAAAGCACAATACTACACACCCTGATACAAACAAATAGGACACTGTGCGTTTACCTGTGGAAATAAAAAGGGTGTGTAATTAACAAGCTACTTTCTAAACACCTCAAACTTTTATCCCACAAAAACGATGCTATGCATGTGTGATACACACTAAGAAACCACCTTACCTTGTCTTGGTTTTCTTTATTCTTGTAGCACAGATTTCCAATCAGACGGATGAGATGAGACTTAAACCCGTCAGCCACACTCGAGATGTCACTCTCTGCCTTTATACAACCAGTGGGAGCAAAGAGGTTTGTGGTATCTTTTCCAGCCACGTGAACCAATCGTAAAAGATCTACAACAAAAAGAATAAACTTCAATTTCCAGAAAAAAACAGCTTTCCATATTCTGTACTATTTTTTTCTACAAACAAATCTATTTCAATGGATTAAAAAAAAGAGTATTGAAAATTTTCTGTGAATAATTACAGGCAGTCCCCAGTTACAAATGTCCAGCTTACATAAACCATTGTTACAAAGTAATCCCTATAAAGTCCATTACATTTAAAATTTGAGATACTGACAATGTTTGCCAATAATAAACAGCTACTTTGCAAAGTACATGAACACATTACTCACGATTACTATAACTGTGCGAAAGATGGGTTTAATGAATTTGGAAGTGTTTTTTTTTATGTTTTTTCACGTATACAAAGGAATACTATGTACTATTACTAAAATAAACACTTGATTGACTAATGTTATGAATGGTACCTAACTGCTCTGCCTTATGTACAAATTCAATTTAAGACTTAGATTTAGGTATGGAACTTGTTAGTAATTTAAGGATTGCCTGTACCAGGAGCACTTCTGTTTTTGTTTTAAAACAGACACCTGCTCCTCACTTACCATCCCATTATCCGACACTTCGTATTGACAACAGTAAAAACTCTCATATCTGACTATTTCACGCATAACAACATAGGCCTCACAGTAACCAACTGTGATGAACTGAGAGTAACGCGCAGTGATGGGCATGGCTATGTGTTAACTTGGGTTCTAAGTAAATTCTTAGCGGTTTGGCAGTTATGTCATGACCAGG
>NW_006922111.1:770320-790174 GCF_000298275.1 Orycteropus afer afer | reverse complement strand
GAGAACAACGGGGGGGGGACCACCAGGACAGAGCAGCTGGGGGTCTACAGGGAGAACAATCCACCTCGCTCTGCTGCTGCAGCAGACGGTGCTTTCTAAGAAGTGTCTGCAACGTCTTTGCTTCTTTCACTTACATAAAGCGAAATTCTTTAAATGTGTCTTTGAATGTAAAATGAATATTCTTTCTTAGTGTACGAGTCACCAGAATATGTATAAGGCTTTTTTAAAGGGAGGGAGGAAGGGAGGGAGGGAGGGATGAATGAATGAATGAACAATGAAAACTAAGAACATACACACGGCTAAACTTGCATTATTTCCCCAACAGCTTTCTAGCAAAGATGATGCTATTTCAAACAGTGGCTTCCTGTTAAAAAACACTTCAGTGTAAGAACTTAACACACAATCACAACAGATGGGACTGGGAAAAGTCACTGAGAAATCCTGGAAAACCATGTTGTTGTTATAGGCGCTGTTGGCTTGGCTCCTACCCAGAGCGACCCCACGTACAACGGTACGCACACTGCCTGGTCCAGAGCCAGAGCCGCAGCTGTTTCTACGTCTGAGCCACCGTCGCAGCCACTGGCCAATCCATCTCACCGTCTCAGCCACTGGCCAATCCATCTCACCGTCGCAGCCACTGGCCAATCCATCTCACCGTCGCAGCCACTGGTCAATCCATCTCGTTGCGGGTCTGCCCCTTTTCGCTGACCCTCTATTTACCAAGCATGATGTCCTCCTCCAAAATGTTGTCCCTCCTGACAACACATCCAAGGAGCGTTTGGCGATACTTCTTCTCAGACAGATGTGTTTGTTTTCCGGCAGTCTGTGGTACTCATGGCCAGAGTCACCACAATGCCCACCACCACCACCATTCCTGGGGATACACCCCCTACATGCACCCTCCCTAAGAGGCACGGCTACCCTCACCTGGCCGATGAATTATCCTGACTAGACAGCAGGTGAGTGGGAGAACCAGGACATGGACTCTCGCTCACGTGGCTCAACACTTGAGCAGCTATAACCCCATGATTCTGTTCAAGAACAAACCTTCAAAAATCTGAAAAATCTATCGAGGATCGGGAAACTCAGGAATTGACCACAGACTTTTATTGCAGTAGAACAAGTCAGAGATTTCTGAATGAAAAGTCCCAGTGGGGTGGAATTGCACTCACCAATCACTCTCTCCAGCAAGCCAGGGAAGCCCTGGAGGTAAGTGAGCAGGTCACTGTTAGCAGTCATTTCACAGAGAACATCAAGAAGCCGAATTATCGCCAAAACCTCCTAAAAAGAAAAGGAAGTAGAACTCTTAAGTATGTTTTAAGCTAGACAATCAACCATTATAATTAACTATGAGAATGCAATACTGGGATGTACAAGATAGGGTCAGTGTTTGCAACCAATCAAGAGAGACAAAACCATCCCAAAGAAAACACAAGTATCGAACGTGTATGTGAAAAACACATTTGCCCCAACAGCACACATCTGCCATCAAGAACGTAAGATTCTGTTCCATTAAGTGTGTTCCTGGAGCAGTCAGCAAAAGTTCTTATTCAAGCAAAAACATCTTTCAACATCAGAGTAAGTGTTCAAAATCACCAGCTGTGTATGTAACAGTTATGCAAAACCTTTCCTTTTGAAGCCTTGCCAGCATGTAAATTCCACTTTAAAGATGCCAAATAGCCCATTGGTCTCCTCCCCACAGGGATCCTGTAAAGGCTGTGGTCACAACAACTCTGGAGCAAGAATGTGCATTATTTCTGGGTAAACACAAACCTACATGCAGGATCTTGGTGGGCTAGAAAAGACTTGTTTACTGGACAATGTTAATCCACAAGGGTATTAGGAATTATCATCAAATCACATGACCAAGAAAACTACCAACTGCATGGTGTCTGGTGGTCCTGTTATCTCTAAAGAGTAATTTCTGTATAGAATTTGAGCCCCATTTTTAAGTACACATTATTGACAAAATGTGGTGGTGACTGCACAGTGAGTTCATAAAGATACCATTCTCCAAAAGAAAAAACAAATTATTTTCTATTGTTCATTCTAAATGAGTACTGTTCTCCCGGGTGGTGCCGTGGTTAGAGGTCTTGCCTGCTAACCCAGAGTCCACACTCAGCCCACCAGCCCCTCCACGAGAGGGGATGCACTGGTCTGCTTCCAAAAAGATCACCGCCTTGGAGACCCTCCAGGGCAGTTCTGCTCTGTCCTACAGTGTCGCTTTGAGGCAGAAGCAACTCGAGGGCAAAGAGTTTGGGTTTTTGGATTAATTAGATTTCACAGTAATATTTTAATAGAGCATTCTGAAATCGCAAAATAAATAGCAAAAAAAAAAAAAACTCACATTTTTAATGTTTTGGATCTTAAAATTAATTTAACAACTTGCATTTGCTAATTAAAAATCTAGGAAAAAATCTAGATTCGAAGTTTGAAATTAGTTAAAATACTAAAAAGGACTCTATCCATACAGCAGAACGTTCTTCAGCCATGAAGAGAGAGAGGAAGTTGTGGTCTAAGCTGCGACACGGACGGACCTTGACAACATGACGCCAAGCGACGGAAGGAACCAGACACAAAAGGCCAAGTACTGTACATGATCCCACTTACGTGAAATAGCTACAACAGAGCCATGTCCGGAGACCAGCGTCTGTCAGCGGTTACCAGGGGCTGGGCAGGGAGAGTTACTGCTGAAGGGGCACTGAGCTTCCATCTGGGGGAGTGAAACCAGCAGACACGGGTACTGGGCACTGGGAGCGTGAGATGGTGACTGCAGTTAACGTCACTGCAGTGCACAGCTAAGATGGCAAACTTTTTGTTGTACAGGTTTGAACACAAGAAAATTAAAACACAACGACTCTTGCTTGAGCTAACTGATGCCCTGCCGGGTTGCAGCAGCCCCTTCTGTAAGGTGGGCGGTGGCCAGACACAGTGACCGTCATCTCCAGACACGGTTTCTCCTTCAAGAAATGCCTCATTCTTGCTTTGGGGCAGAGTGTGAACAAGAGGATGCTGGACACCTCGTCATCCAGTAAGCTGGCCGAGCCCGGCAGGAGCAGCCGGAGCGAACCAGAAGCTGCCTGAAGAGGCCGGCGCCAGGCCGAGGCGGGGCACCGGGGTGTCAGGAAGCGCTCTCTGCCTGCAGCGGACTGAAACCAGTCAAAGTTCCCAACCCACGGCCACGGAATGAAAACTAAACTAAACAAAACAAACCTATCGGTCATTTTCGGATGAAGCCACAAAACCATCATTACTTTGGAAATCAGTAATCAAGAAGGATAAAATAAATTTCCCTTTTCTTACTCAAAACGTACCACCAACAATCTAACAGCTGATTAGGGTGAGTTTCTCTTTATCAAACATCCCAACTAATAAATGAAGGAATGACAGAATCAAAACATCACCATTTGGCAAACCCTAAAGGATTCACAGGTCTAGGCTACAGTCAGTGACAGCTAACATCACAAGGAGAGAGATAAATGGAGCTTCTATGCCCCTTGAGGAAGGACTTGGCTCCAACAATGAAACATCACGGCCCAAAATGACTCCAATCGGAACAAGCCCCAGAACTAACGACCACGCACAGAAAATGCAAGGAGAGCCACCACCGAGAGGGGCTCGTCAAACCCAGCCTGGGAGAAGCGATGGGAGCGGCACCACCGAGAGGGGCTCATCAAACCCGACCTGGGAGAAGTGACGGGAGCAGCACTGTTTCTTCTGCAGACACCTAGCAGGACTGACATGGGACCTGTACACCAACTGCTATATCTGGCCCTTATGTGTATCCTCATTCAAGGAAACATATGTGAAAAAAAAATTATTAGACAACTAGGAAAATCTGAATAGTGTTTGTCTGACAATAAACACTGATTATTAACTTTTCATATGTGTTAGTCATATTGTACTTCTGTTTGAAGGCGTCCTTATCTTCCAGGACTACATATATACAGCATTTTCTGACCAAATGGGGGGGGGGGGCGGCTCAACTTCAAAGCTTCAATGCAGGGCAACTGACGTAAGAAAGGAGGCATCGTGAATGGACAAGAACGGGAATGACTGCCACTAACGCCAGAGGATGGCGATGGAGTTTCAGTCAACTCTCTTCTCTGCCTCTGTCCATGTCGGACATTTTCCATGATAAAAAAGCAAATCTAAAATTAGGAGGGTGTAAGAGAGGATCATGAAGTTTCCTTCCAGCTCTTAAATTCTGTATTAATTGAAATAAACCCAAAATGAAATTAATCATTCCCACTCAACACACCCCAATTTTCGTCATTAAAATCCTTTTACTAATAAAAGTGTGTCTAATGATTGTTCGGAAGGAAGATGGGGCAATCTACTTCCATAGTGATACTGCCTTGGAAATCCAAGGAGAGGTCGCTATGAGTCGGGTCTGACTTGACGGCACATAACAAGAACAACAACAAATGATTGTTGAGACAAGAATCATAAAAGAATAGCCGGGGAAAAAAAAACACTCTTGAAAAATAAAAGATGTTCTTTCAGATATTTACAAGAACTGCAGAAATATGGTAGTTACCTCAAGCAGAGGTAAATGCAGCAGACAGAGGCAGAAAAGGGTCAGGCAAATCCAACAAAGAAAAGTGTCAGGAAAAATGGTGAAAGATTTTCAAATGGGGAAAAAAAGAGCAGACTCGTGCCCAGCTCACCTGTCTGGGTTACCCAGGCCTCTCAGCGTCTCTGAGCTAGTCTACACATTGTAAGCTGCAGAAAAGTGACAACAGAAATGGTTCCTGACCACAAAAACGTCAATGAGCTGTGGCTGGTGGAGCGTCGTTATCACTGCCTGCGGAGGGACTGGCTTTTGCCTCCATTTGTGGTTTCATCTCAGCATTCCTTTCTGGCACAGAAACACGTGGGCTCTTTGAACATTCCTTCGAGCCAGCTGCTACCATCTTTGTAAAGAAAATCCAGAGACAGACTCAAATGCATCTAAGCAGGCAGCATGTGGCGGGGCTGACCGAGGAAGCAGCTGACAGGCCGGGCACACACTGCACACAGTCTCTGTGCTCCGTGCGTCTCACACACAGCAACACACAACACTTCTTACCAGGAAAGACACAGCGGCGCAGACACAGTCCTGACCCTGCCACGATCACATACGAGCCAGCACAGAAGCTGAGATTCACACCAGGCAGTCTCACACCAGAGATTTTACAATCTCCAACAGTCAAAGACGCATTTCACACAAACCCTTATCTCACTTACTCAAATCCTAGACTGATAAAAAAGGTGGGCTTTGCGGCAAAAGATCCAGGACATGCAGGTGCGTATTTCCACAGTATCAGTGGGCAAGGCATCTTGTCACCAAATGTGGTTTTTCAAAAAATCTGAAGCCATTAAGAGTAAAATCAAGAAGCCTAATTAAATTAAAAATAAGCAAACCAAAAACTAACAAAAGATTAAGAATACCATAAATAAATTCAAACAACAAAGTAACTATGGAAGAAACTTTGATATATTTACAAAAGATTAAATTTTCTGAAAATGCTTATTAAATGTATTTTAAAAGGAGCTTGAGATGCAAAATGAATGACCACGTTGGTCAGTGAAAAAACGAGAGAGAAATGCTGATGAAGTCAGCCTGGGGAAGTGCAGCAGAGGACGGAGACCACGCACGCGCTGGGGCCCCACCGGCCCTCGCTTTGGGGTTCCTGCAGAAATCTCTCCAGAACTCTTACACACACATACCCTCTGACCAAGCAATTCGACCTTATTTGTACAAAACCGCAGAGGTACTCACACAAGGCGGCGCACTTAAGCGCTATCTATAAAGGTTTAGAAACAAACAAAAACCCTGGAGGCAGCTGTACGTCCACGCACCGGGAGCAAATGCGAACACTGCCAGGCGCCCTGCAGAGGAAGCGCTTCCACTAGTAAACAGAAGCAGCGCCCGCAAGACAGACCAGAGGCCATGCAGACACACACGCCCGTGCACGAGCAGCACTGCGAGGTAGGAGACAAAACCGCCTCGGTGCATACACGCAGAACAATTGGAAGGAACAGACAGTTAAAGGCAGGTTATCTGCAGACAACAGACGGGACCAAGGCCAAAAAGGAAAAGGAGAGAGACTGTCACTTTGTGTCAATGACTTCAGCTTGGACTTTCCTTTTTTACAACACAGTAAATATTATTGGCAGAATACAAAGATTGAAACCTTTAGCAGTATGTGAAAGGAAAGAACGTTATTTTACTTACTCCTCATTTATTAAGCATCTACTACATAGACTCGACGGCAAACAACAACAACAACAACAACATAGAAGGAGCTACAACCTAAGCCGCAGATGGAGGAATGAAACACAAACAGCCCAGGGTTCATTCTCACAGTCTGTGGGTAGAGTACAAAGCTAAAGAAATGTTGTAAAATCTGTCCGAGGAAAAGGAAGACTCACGGCAACAAGAGCCCAAACTGACCCACTGTGATGCTACGGGGACCCGGACACCCAACAATAAACCCAGCAGATCTGGCAAAAACACACCTCACACCAGAAGACATGCTTAAAATACGGAAGCACCAAGCACAAGCGCTTGGACAGACAGGGCCAAGCGCACTGCTATGAAAATCTGACTATTTTTAAATGTGAATCAAAACTAAGGATTTTAAAGCTAAAGAACTGCAAATATTAAAAACAAGCAATAAAAGTAACAATCTTCATGCTATTTTTTGGTCCTAACATTATGAAAACTTTAGGGAACGTCTTATCCTAAAACTACACACAACAGTAAATGCCGTGGGGGTCCGCTGGTAAAACCGGCGTGGGCGGTGTGGTGCAGGGCAGGGACGAGCCCTGACTCTCGCATCTGTGACTTCCACGGTACAAACCCTTCCACCGTGTGGCTCTCCAGCTGCCAGGAGCTTCACAGCCACCTCACAGATTCCTATTTAACCGTCAACTCTGGGACGCTGGTAGGGACCACGCCCCGCACCACTGGGTTACGGCGTATTTAAACACTGAGCTAAGGGTTCTTCTTAAAACGACTGGAGCTTTTTTGTAACTTCTAACTTAAAGGCGTAACATGTATGTATTAACACGCATAAGTCATGAGTTAGAGCGATACATTTTCAAAAAGTCAACTATTCTGGCTTTTCAAAAGAAAACTGTCTAGAACTTCCCATTCCATTAATAGAATGATAAAATCTCCCATCCTGCGGAAAACACTGGAAAAAAAAATATAGAATTTCCCGTGTGTAGCAAGTTACACCAGGTAACTCCTCAATACAATATTCTTTAGCTGAAGTTGAAGTGTCTTTGAAAGGTCAAAGCTGTGATTTCAAAGGTCCCCCAGTTCCTTCCTCTCGTCTCCGGAGAACTGATGTTAAAGATGTTTCTGCAGCACAGCTCACGGCTTCTCCTGCAGAAACAAAGGTAAGTCTGTCTCCAGAAGGCAAGGCGAGGTGGCGAGGACAGGCCCCTCGTCGGCCAGCTCGAGTGCGGACTGAGGCCCCGGCGAGGGCAAAGTGCCCCAAGGCGGGGCACACAACACCGCAGAGAAGACCACAGCCGAGTGTCCTTGAGAAAGTGTTCACAGTGAAGGTGAACAGAGGCTGGCGGCGGAGCAGCCAGGATCCTGGCAGACGCTGCCAACAGCGCTCCCAATGTCCCACACGATGGAGCAGCACCCAGAGTCCGCACCAGCCCATCTAGTGAGAGTGGAGGGTGGTGGTCACCAGGAGTCAGGATCGACTCCACGGCACCTAACAAAACAGTGCCGCATCTACCCAGAGACCGACTCGGGAAGAAGGACATCTTCCCAGTGCTGAGCACCCTCTCAGGATCACGGGAACATCTGTGGAATCAGAAACAATACACTCTCTTTCACCCTGAGGCCAATAACGTTTTCTCTCATCTGCTTCTCAAGTAGCCCAGCGAGAGGCCTATCAGTTCCCGGTTTTCTCGACTGCCTTTGCTGTCAGCCTGTTTCCTAGCTCCAATCTCCACTCTCAGCTACTATCTTCCACATTCATTTTACTTGGGGCTTAATTTGCTCTTCTTTGCCCAGCATCTCAGGACAGGCGCTCAGCTCACAAGCTCGGAGCCCTGCTGCCTCCTCTCCTACTGGCTGCATCCCACTTCTCTGTAGGGTCTAACCCTTACCGTTTATTTATTCGTTTTCATGTCCACCGTCAACCCAGGTGAGAGACGTCAGAAACTGCTGCAGCTATGTCTCCTCTCACTCACCACTTGGGCACCCTGCGTTCCTCTGTGCAGATCCACGTTTGCACCTAGCGGCATTTCCTTCAGTGCAATGAACATCCATTACCATTTGTTTCAGCGCAGGTCTGCTTCTCAGCCAATTCTCTGTCCTGTGGCAAGAACCTCGTTTTGTAAGGGTATTTTCTGTTGCTTTCTGCTAACTTCCTCATCACCAGGTTTGTCTCGGCCCTTGGAAGAGCTCCTCCTCCACAGCCTGACTTTGGCTGCTTCTGGTGAGGGGTCAGCAGTCACTCCTCTGTCGTCTGCACAACGTGTCTTTTTTCCTGACTGCTTTTAGGACTTTCTCCTCACCACGGATCTCAACAAGGGCCAGTGGGATCTGCTTTGTGTTGCACCTGCTTGAGGGTCACTGAGCTCCGAATCTGAGACTCTGCCCAGCCACGTGTCTTCCACTACCTCTCGGCTCCATTCCCCTTCTGGAGATTTCCATCCACGTCTGCTAGACGGCTACGTCTATGAGGTCACTGTGGAGAGGCGGCCCGTGGCCCAGCCCTTCTTCTCGCTGTGCTTCAGTCTGGAGGATTCCACAGCCGTCCAGTGAGCTCGCTGCCACTGCTTCTAATACAGGAGTGGACTCTCATCAAGTGACCAGACAAGAGAGTCGCCTGGGATGACAGCTAGCTGAAGTCAGGAAGAACAGATACAGGACACAGGTAAAGACACCTTTAAAAATGGAGAATCAGTGGTAACGTGTTCTGGCCGACAGCATGACTGGCTGTGTCTGAGACGTGACCAGGAATCAGCTGCTGTCAAGAATACTCCGGCTTGTGGCAAGCCCGTGTAGGTCAAGAAGCACTGTGCTCCGTGAGGTTCTCAGTGACTGGTTTTCCAGGAAGCAGAGTGTGGTGGAGTCAATTACGTAGCATGGCTTTTCTACCCGTAAGACATTGTAAACTCAGTGGTGGAATGAGCAACTGAGGAGCTCCTGATTGTAAATGTTATCCACCCGGGTTATTTCTGTTGGGTGTGGCACAACACAATGTTATGGAAGGCTCACTCTCAGGTGCTTAGAATTCTGTTGTTATGACTGGTTGGTTTGGCCACTGTGCCAAGCTCAAAAAGAGGCCTCCTAGAGGCAGAACTCTCTCTGACTGCTGGCTGAGGAAGACATGCTGCCGAAAGAGACACGTGCTGCTGGGAAAGAGACTCAAGAGACAAACGTTGCTGAGTAAGACACTGAGGGACATGCACTGCTGGGGGAAAGACTATGAGAGAGTTGGCTGAGAGATGGTGAGCTGGGAGAGAGACAGAGTTTTTTCCTGAACTTAAATTGTAGTCTGGTGTTTCCCTAATAAACCCTGTAATCTGAGTTCTGTGTGGCCACTGCAGCGAATTATCGAACCCAGGAGAGAGGTGGTGGGTACTTTGGGAGGAACGGTTGGTGAAAGGGCTGGAGGGAGGCAGCATGTCTGGCCTTGCAGTAATAGGCCTTGGGCTATTGATGGTGATTCTGCCTTCCTCTTGTGGGGTTCTAGGAGGTAAGAATATGTGACCTCCTTATCCTTTTTGCACAGAGCTCTGGGTCACTCTTCCGAGTGAAGTGGAATCTCCCAACCTTGCTGTCAGCACCCGGGTGCGTTAACCCATCTACACTACCCATGGCAGCCTGAGCTTTAAGTGAATAGCAGGACAGTGAACGGGAACACATCCAGCAGCAGAGGTCTCCAAAGACAGTGTGGGGCAGAGTACAAAGACAGACTCTAGGGACACTCACGTGACAACAGATGAGAATGCACTGGAAAAAAAAGAAAAAACTCTACAAGCACCCATGTATAGGAACAGAAGAAAAAGATGCAGAAAAATCGTAATGGACCAATCACAGAGGAACTGGCAGAGAACAGGTCACTCTAAGGTTAGGGGAGCGGGGTTCTGGTGTAGAAGGACAGCCACCACTGTCGACCAAGGGGAGTCAAGGGGGACAAACACCAAGGAGGAAGTGCCCCTGAAACCAGATGCCTGTGGGAGAGCGAGTCAGCAGCCCAGGGGGATCGGGGCCAGGTCTGTAAGAACACACACATAGTGAGGAAGGGCTATTCTTTAAGAACTTAGGGGGGAAAAGAAAGGAACTACAGGGAGAGGATGGTGAGACGCAGCAGGAAGATGTGCGTGCACCAGCTGAGGACAGGGTCCACCAAGCAGAAGGCCTCAGACATCAACCATTGTTATCTTCCACCAAAGGTTTCTGAAAGAAGTCAGGAAAGAAAGCAAAAGAATAAAGATGCTAGTGAAGCTAAGACGGGCATCGTCATGGAGACAGTAGGACACAATGGCGTTAGGAGGGCAAGCCGAGAGAGAACACTGCTAGAATTTCCTATTCCATTAACACAATGATAATAGATGGAAACAGAGACACTGAAATACAGAGGACAGAAGCCGAGTCCACGTAAGCTGGTTCGCTTCTCCCTCAGTCACAGAAAGCTCTGTGTGATCCAAGGCAGGTGAGAAGCAGGAGCAGTTTCAGAAGCAGTTCCCCGGTGGGGGGTAACTGGGAACCTCCTACAGTGAGTAACGCTCTGGAAAGCAACTGGAAATGTATCCAAAGCCCAGCAATTCCATGTCTGAGATTCTGTCCTAGGTGACCAGCGATGGAAACAGGAGTTGAACGACACATACACACACCACAGCACTATTTAGAACGAGTGAAAAGCAGCAGCATCTTCAATGTCCACATACACAGAGCTGGACAAATCAGTCACCATAAACTCTCTACACGGAACGCTGCCTGCATTTTCAAAAGATATTCAGAGTTAACTGCTTGCTTATTCATTCAGCAAACATCTGCAATGTCCTATGATCAAAGTCCTAGGAACATAATAGTCAAAGTCGTGCCCTTATGGAGCTTATATTCTGTTAAACAGAAAATGAAACACAGAACTTCCAAATACAATGCACGGAATGATTCTATTTCACACATGCATGCATGTGTACATATGCATGTACATAAATACATGACGTTATCTAGCTGGAAAAATACATTAACCAGTTTTTTGTTTGGATTTTTTTAAAAGTCATTAACTTGGAGTGATAGAAATAAGAGTATTTTCTCCCTTATCTGTATTTTCTAACTATTCTAAAATAAGGCTACATTACCTGTATAATTTTTTTAAAAAAACCTTTTTTAAAAAGAATTCTCACAGAGGATCTAGCTGAGTTAGGAATCCCAACGACTCCCTGTCGTGTGAGATGGGAACCTGCTATCTTACCTCATCCTCGGCCTGGTGCTCTGAGGTCAACCTGAGCACACTCCTGCAGTCAGCCACAAAAGTGCTGGCGACCAGCTCTGCGTGGCTCAAGAACACAGGGATGTCATCCTTGGTCAGGGGATCATCACCCACGATTTTGGCTATCATGAGGTCTAGAAACGTCACCCTATAAAACACAGACAATTTCTACATGAGTATGTCATACTGAAACGTTACAATGCTGATACTGACAGACACAATTTTAAGGAATTATTTTTGTTTTAAATGCTTTACACCTTGATTATCATACGTAGTTAAGAAAACTCTATTTTGTGAACAGAATTATTCCCCATTAACTAGTTTTCAAAGCCATGACTTCTCCAAGGTGACCTGGCACAGAAACTAGAACCATCCAGTGTGTCCCGTGTACACGAAGACTCTCACCACTGACGGAGCATTTCTGAAGGGATCTGTAGCACCAACAGCCACTGAAATGGCGAACACTCATTCAGTAAGTACACACATGGTCTCATTTAATCCCTGCAAAACCCTGACAAGGCAGGTGCTGTCACCAAGCCTGCCACCACAGCTGTGTGCCATCGTGTCAATCCCCGTTCACAGTGACCGTGTATGACAGAGAAGAACTGCTCCGCAGGGTTTCCCGGGCTGCCATCTGTACGGGAGCAGATCACCAGGTTTTTTTCTCTCACAGAGCAGTTGGGTGGGTTCGAACTGCTGAGCTCTCAGTTAGCAGTCAAGTGCCCAATCATCACGCCATCAGGACTCCTGAAGCCTCCCATGGAAGATGGGTAAATACAGCTTGGTCTGGGTATAATTCACATTCAAGGACTGACATCCAAAAACGTGCATGTACATTCCACACATATGATTCGTTCAGTGGCATACCACAAAGGTCAAAAGTCTGATGACCCCTGGACCGCAAGCCACCTACCACAGAGGCAGATGAGTGCTGTGGAATTACTCGTCATTCCCTAGTAAATTAGGGATGTGAGTAGTCTGTGTGGTGCACCAGACAGACTGGGTTCAAATAATCCCTCCGCCACCTCATCTCTAGGAAGTATCTTCAGCAATACAGCCTCACACCCCTGACTTGGAATATGTCAGGAAAAAAAGCCTGCTTCACAAGGTCACTGGGGGCATTGAATTGACAGTGGTCGCGTGCAGCCTTGCAACAGGAACGCTCTCTGGAGGAAAAGTTAAGGACATCGCAGCAATAGAAACAAGTGGCAGTGACAACAGGGCAGCAGAAACAGTAACACAGCCATGCCTTGCTTACCAACACGAGGGTTACGTGAAAATGGAGGAGGATTACATCATCCCGTAACTGCTACATCACGTGATGATGTAACCACCACAGCACTGAGAGTCAGGGCTCAGCCAGGCTGACACACGACCTAACCATCATAGCCAGTGTTGCTCTCACTTCACACCTGGTGGTTGTTACTGTCAGACGTACATCACTGAAGCACAGAATCGCTGGACAGATTCTGCACTGCTGTCATGAACGCACAACGTCAGACGACGAGACAGTTGAGAAGTGAGGAGGCGCAGCGACAGCAATGTGGAAGCAGAAACAGCAGCAGCTCACTTTACACACCAGGCACCAAGGCGTTTACGTGAATTTCAATTTGTCATGACAATGTCGCAGAGCAGCATCTATCGCTATTCCCATTTTACAGGTGACACCGACCTCTAGAAACGTCAGTCCACTGGTCCAAATAGCAAGCGGCCCTTTGGACTCAAACCTAGAAATGGCCAAAGCTCCTGAGCGGAAGCAGCCGGTTAACGTGCTGAGTCACCCCAGCTCCCAGAGGAGGGGCCGCAAACCACAGGAAGGCAGGCTCTCTCTGTCGCTGCATCCCACATCGTCGGTATTCAAACTGTCATGACTGAGTGACCCACCCAAACAGGCCACCAGCCGTGGGCGAAGGGGTCCACGACTCTGACGGTAACAGAAGACCCAGCACCAGCAGCAGCTTCAGAATCCCCACAGCCCTGTCCTGCTGCTCGTAAGAGGGACAGGCGGGCAGCCGTCCACACTCGGGGGGCGCCTCGTGGCCCTCTTCACCAGAACGCCCCAGCACCCACCACAAGGTACCCTCACAGCACTTTTCCCATCTGACCCACAAGCATTTTTAATCAAACAGCCACTAAGCCAGTTGGAAATTCCAACTCAGTAGGCTGAGCCTCAGGGGGAGGAAGGCTGAGCTTGGGGGGCAGGGGAGAGAGGCATTACCTCCTCAGATGATTCTGAGATGTGCTCTTAACTAAGAAGTGCCAAGGCGCCTCGCCAGATCTCTCTGGCGAGCACCAAACCCGACCAAATCCACTGCCGTGAGTCAGTGCAGGCTCAGGGCGCCCCTCGGGGACACAGGAGGGCTGCCAGGTGCCTCCTCACTCTCCAGCAGAGCAGTGGGCAGCTCCGACCACCGACCTTCCGGTTAGCAGACGAATGCTTTAACCACTGGGCCGTAAGAACTCCTCCCTCTGAACAGAGAACACAGAAAACGTCTGCAGTGACTCCCGGAATTCTCACCAAGATGGCACAAAGCACCGTTCCAGATGCACAAGAGAAATGAATTTATGCCTCATCCCTGGTAAGATTTCAAACCCTTTCAAGCCAACGTACAACTCCGAACACCGCACAGATCCACGGCTGCTCAGAAGGAGGCCAGAGGGAGCCCACGAGCCTCCACTCAGCCCTGAACCTGCGAACTTCCTCCTCCCCCACTCAGCCCCATCAGCACAGACACCTTCAGTAATCCTCTCCCGACACCCCTCCCACCTTCGGCCGCCAGCAACAGCTCAGAGTCCCCAAGTCACCGCCACTCCTTACCCTGGGCTTCTAATTCCCACGAGGCGCTCTGAGCAGCAAGGTCCCCCTGCCCAGTAACGTCCCTCCCAGCTTGATTCTCTTCACGGCACGGACCACTGTCCCACACACTTTATTTGACTTCTCTGTTCTGTGTCCCTCTTATCACTAGGAGGACCTTTGGTAGTACCTGACTGAAAGCGTAGCTGCTGACTAAAAGGTCAGTGGTTCAAACCCACCAGCAGCTCCATGGCAGAGAAGACCTGGCAATCTGCTTCCATGCAGATTTATAGCCCAAGAAACCTTAAGGAGCCACTATGAGTCAGAACTGACCCAACATACAACAACTCACCATGAGAACTTAAGGGCCACACAGTCCATTTTGTTAAATGAGACTAAAAAGTTTCACTGCTAAACCCAAGACCGACCCTGGCCTTGCTCAGTGTTCCTCCCACTGCGCTCTACAAGCATCTTCCCTTCCCACCAAGCATTTCCAGTGTCCCCAAAAAATCAATGTCCCTTCACCTGTATGCTCATGCTGATCCTTCAGCAACAAAATGCCTCCCGCTCTTCCCGACATATCCTGGCAAAATCCCGCCCACCTGTGAACCCAAGTCCAAGCACACCACCTCCAAAAGTCTACTTACTTCAAGGACTACAAAGAAGATTGCCCTCCTCCCTCCCACCCCACCACCACTCCCACCCAAGTGCCTGACACTTTATGTTTCGACCTCTACTGTGATGCCTGTCAAGTATGTCCTGCACTTCAGTGATGACTGTATGTCTCCCACCTCTCTCGAGTACATCCTACCTGAACTTAAAGATCTGATGCACTCAACAACAATGACCAAACACCAGACAAGTTGTGGGATGACATCAAGGATACCATACATGAAAAAAGCAAAAGATCATTGCACAGAAAGGGAAGAAAATACCAAAATAATGTCAGAAGAGACTCTGAAACATGCTCTTGGAACAGAGAGTAGCTAAAGCAAACGGAAGAAACGATGACAAAAGAGCTGAAGAACTTCAGAGGGCAGTTCGAGGAGACAAAGTAAAGGCATTATGAAATATGCAAAGACTTGGAGTTAGAAAATCAAAAAGGAAAAACATGCTAAGCACTTCTCAAGCAGAAAGAATCAACAAAAATATTCAAGCCTCAAGCTGCAACACAGAAGGATTATAAGGGCAAAATACTGCATGACGCAGAAAACATCAAAAGAAGATGGAAGGAATACAGGGTCAGAGTACCACAAAGAATTAACTGACATTCAATCATTTTAGGAGATAGCATATCATCAAGAACCAATAGTACTGAAGGAAGAATCCAAGCAGTACTGAAGGGACTGGTGAAAAGCAAGGCTTCAGAAATTGACAAAATACCCACTGAGATGTTTCATCTAACAGATGCAGCACTAAAAGGGCTCACTCATTTATACCAGGAAATTCAGCTACCTGGCCAACCAACTGTACCCAAAAAGAAAAAAAACTCACTTCAGACAAGTCAGTTCCAACTCAGAGCGACCCCTCCTTGGGTTTCCAAGGTGCTATCTCTACAGAATTAGATCGCCCCAGTCTTCCTTCTGACTGTAAGAGATCCTTATGTGTGCACACCCATGTTCATTGCAGCACTATTTACAATAGCCACAAGATGGAAACAACCTAGGTCTCCATCAACTGAGGAATGGATAACCAAACTATGGTATATACGTACAATGGAATACTATGTAACCCTAAAGAATAATGTAGAATCTGCAAAACACCGCATAATGTGGAGGAACTTGGAGGACATCATGCTGAGTGAAATCAGTCAACCACAAAAGGACAAATATTGTATTAGTTCGTTATTGTAAAAGTCAAGGAAACGTTTATCTGTGGAAGGAAATTTTCTTTGTTGGTTACCAGGGGTGGGAGAGGAGGGGAGAGAACACTGTTAGATAGAGAGAGATAAGTATTGATTTGGATGAAGAGAATGGCAATGTATCAAATGTGAGTGATCAATATGGCGGCATTGAGGAAGAGAAAGACATAGAGAGGTACATAGGAGGTACAGACAACAAAGATGAACCCTTTTGCACATACAGTACTGCATTGTCAGTGAAGGCAAACATAGGTATACGGGTGGATAGATAGGTGGACAGGCTGAACTAGCAGGTATGTCTATGAAGCAGGGAGTGTACCCAAGAACATATACAGGGTTGGCAGACAATGCTCCTGTAAGTGTATTTGTATGATCTGAATTCCCAGGTGTATAGTAGAGCTGACAAGGGGAAAGGTTGCGGTCACTGCTTGGTCACAGCCAGCTACCCAGAGGGACCGAAGAGTTGAACCTGTGGGCTCAGGACCATAGTCATCGGGGACATCAAGCTCAACTGGCATAACATACTACACAAAACATTGTTCCACCTCCTCCTTTGGTGAGTAGCAACCGGGATCTTAAAAGCTTTCAAGCTGCCATCTAGATGAAACGATGGGTCTCTCTGCGTCCAGAGCAAAGAAGAATGAAGAAAACCAAAAATTCATGGAAACAACTAGTCCTAGCGACTGGTACACCGTCCGATCTGCAGCCCGGCTACCACTGTCAACCACTTGGAAGGGGATCTATGTAGGAGATCCTGGATAGAGAGGGAGAACAATGTGGAACAAAACTCAAAATCATGTCAAGAAAAAAAAAGGGGGGGGGGGACCACGTTTGCTGGTCCGACAGAGCCTGGTGGAACCACTGAGACTATGGCCCCCTAGCTGCCCTTCAGGTCTGGAACTAAACCCACAGCTGTGGCTTCCAGCCAAACAAAAGACAGGCATATGAGTTGAACATTTACCTGAGGTAGATCCACTCCTTAGAGAGAACAATCATGGGAGAAAGAAGGGCTGTGTGTGCACAGGGAGACAGCTCAGGGGGCAGGAGCATATTGAGGGATGGACACAGGGAAGAGTTAACTATGGGGAGGAAATGGGAGCGGAGCTGTTGCACTGTGGTAAATTGTGGTCATCAATGTCATGAGACAACGTGTATGTGAACTGCTGTATGGAAAGTGAATTTGCTCTGTAAACTTTCACCCAAATCACAATTTAAAAAAAGAGAGAGAGATCCATATGTGTGCCCAGACCAAAGAAATATGATCTACCAGAATGTGGAAATTATAAAACAATATCACTAATACCATATGCCAATAAAATTTTACTAAATATAATTAAGAAACGCAGCAATACATTGATAAAGAACTGCCAGGACTTGCAGCCAAATAAGAGACAGGCATAGAAGGTGACCATGTACCTGAGGTAGATGCACTCCCGCGAGAGAACAATCATGGGAGAAAGAAGGGCTGTGTATGCACAGGAAGATAGTTCAGGGGGCAGGGGTGCATGGAGGGAAGGACACAGGGAAGAGGTGAGTGTCGGGAGGAAGTGAGGGGGAGGGGTTGCGTTGAGGTAAATCATAGTCAATATCATGAGACAAAATGTATGTGAACTGCTGTATGGAAAGTGAATTTGCTCTGTAACATTTCACCCAAATCACAATTAAAAAAGAAAACAGAACTGCCAGAAAATCAAGCTGGATTCAGAAGAGGACGTAGAATGAGGGATGTCACTGCTGATGTCAGACAGATCTTGGGTGAAGGCAAAGATGTTTACCTATGTTTCACTGACTATGTAAAGGAATTTGACTGTGGGAATCATAACAAATCATGAGTAACATTTCCTAGAATGAGAATTTAAAAAAAAAAGAAAGAATACTCCTTAAGACTTAATTGTGCTCATGAAGAACCTGTACACAGACCAAGAGGCTGTCATTCAAATAGAACAAGGGATATTTCATGGTTTAAAATCAAGAAAGGTATGAATCAGGGTTGTATCCTTTCACCATATTTATTCAATCCGTATACTGAACAAATAATCGGAGAAGCTGGACTATATGAAAAAGAATGCAGCATTAGGACTGGAAGAAGAGCATTAAAAACCTGAAATATGCAGATGATACAACCTTGCTTACTGAAAGTGAAGAGGACTTACTGGTTGTGGTTATTTCAGTTTGTGTGTCCACTTGGCTGGGCCTGGTTGAGTGGCTGTGCAGCTGGATGTAGTATTCTCCATGATGAAATTAACTCCATGGTGGAATCTATTGGGAGCAGCTGAGTAGCTGCCCTAGGGATGTGGTCTGCTTGCCGTACATAAGGAGAAGTCTCGAGAAATGTTCTCTAGCTAATGGCACGCTTGAACCCTGCATGTAGCCGTGTCATTGTTCAGTAGCCTGCCATGCTCTGCCAACCTTAGGACTTTCAATGGACTTCAGTTAATGGCCTGCCATTAACAGGTCATTGACTTTGCCTTTTTATTTGTCAACCTTGGGCTTGTCAGTCTCAGAAGCTTGCAGCTGTCTGGAGTGAAGAAAACCCTCTAGATCCAGTGGACGGGGAGCAGGAGGCAGAGCTGAACCCCAAGGTTGAGGGGCTTTCACCCAACCCCTAGAGCCTGGCACTTTGAACCTGGACTTAAAGCCTCCAAATTGTAAGAGAATAAAGTCCTGTTTGTTAAAGCCATCCCATTTGTGGTATATTCTTGTCAGAGCAGCACTAGAGAACCAGAACACTGATGAAGATCAAAGATGACAGCCTACAGTATGGATTACCCCGCAACCAAAACAAAAATCCTCACAACTGGACCAACAACCAGCACCATGATAAGCAGAGAAAAGATTAAAGTTGTCAAGGATTTCATTTCACTTGGATCCACAATCAACATTCACGAAAACAGCAGTCAAAAAAGATCAAATGAGGGATTGCATTGGGCAAATGTGCTCTCAAAGTCCTGCTTAAAGTATTTAAGGGCAAATATACTACTTTGAAGACTAAAGTGCACCTGACCCAAGACGTGGTATTTTCAGTAACCTCCTATGCATGCAAGAGCTGCTCGATGAGTAAAAAGACCGAAGAAGAAATGACGCATCTGAACTGCAGCACAGGCTAAGATTACTGCAAGTATTCTGACAGAAGAACAAACAAATCTGTCTTGGAGGAAATACAGCCAGAATGTTTCTTAGAAGCAAGAAGGGCCAGACTTCACCTCTCGTACTCTGGTCATGCTGTCAGAAGGGACCAGTCCCTGGAGAAGGACAGCACACTTGGTAAAGCCAAGAGAGAACGAAGAAGGGAAGGCTGTCAACAACACGTGTTGGCACAGTGGCTACAACGATGGGCCCAAGCACAGCCAGGACTGTGACGGTGGCGCGGGACCGGGCGGGGTTCCACTATGTCGCACATAGGGTTGCTATGAACTGGAGACAACTCAACGACACCTAACAACAACAAGAACCACCGAGGGGTAAAAACTGTGTGCAGCCTTTCCCTTCCCCGTGTGAGGCACCAAGTCTCTTTGCAACTCGTTCCCATTTTCCTTAATCCAAAGGAGTCAAAGAGATTCAAAAACGTGCTACCCTATTAAATGGGGAAGAGAATGTTTGTTTAATAAATGGTGCTGGCAAAACTGGAGATCCATTTGCAGATAAATGAAACAAGATATGTACCTCACACCACACACAAAAACAAACTCCAGATGGATCAAAGACTTAAATGTGAAACCTAGAACTATACAGTTTCT
>NW_006922111.1:725526-767240 GCF_000298275.1 Orycteropus afer afer | reverse complement strand
AATAAAAATAAAAACGTGCTACCAAAAAACACCAAACTCACTGACTTCAAGTTGCTTCCAACTCACAGGGACCCCCCCTACTGAGTTTCCAAGGCTGTAAATCTTTATGGAAGGAGACTGTCACATCTTTCATCCCTGGAGCAGCTGCTGGGTTCGAACCACTGACCTCTTAGTTAGCAACCAAATGCCTTAACTACTGTATCACCAAAGCCCCTTAAAAATGTGCTGATGTAATTAAATTGCTTCATGTGTGTACATGTGCGACTGAAAGGGCAGCAGAGACAAAGGGACAAACCTTGAGGCATAGGGTTTTGCTTGCTGGTTCTTGGAAAAGAAGGCTGCTGCAACTGGCATCTGGCGGAGACCTTGTCACCACGACCGCCAAGATGCACGTCCAGTAGGGGCTATCCCCAGCGAAAGGACAGGCTTATAACATCATTCCTTCCTTCCTTCACCCACCAATACTATGACATGCAAAACACCATGTCTGTCACACCAGCAATACCAGAGAAACACTCCATCCGGTGGACGTGCGCAGCAGAAATCAGCAGCTTCCTGAAAGGGAACATCACACATCTGTTCTTCACAGGGACCCGACCTGTAGGTGCTCTTACAATGAGGGCATCAGAGGAACTACCCTGTCTAGTTGGCAGCATGGACCGTGGAGCTGGGTGGCCCAAGTCGGCCACCTCTGGCTGGGTGCCCTTAAACAAACTACTTAACCTCTCTTCCTCAACTAATACATCTACAAAGTAGGGGCAGTAGCAATACCAAACTTACGGAGCTGACACGATGACTGAGTTAATGCTGTCAAGTGCTCAGAACACCGCATGACTCACGTAACAAGATCATTGTACATGTGTACACATCTGTCAAATTGTTGTTGTTGTTAGATGCCATCAAGCCGACTCCAACTCACAGCGACCCTGTGACCCTGTGTACAACACAACGAAACACCGCTCGGTCCCGTGCCAGCCTCACAGTCCCTGCTGTACCTGAGCCCATCGCTGCAGCCACTGTGTCAATCCAACTCGCTGAGGGCCTTCCCCTTCCTCGCTGACCCTCCACTTTACCAAGCTGATACCCTTCTCCAGGGAGTGGTCCCCTTCTCACAACATGACCGAAGCAGGCGAGACAGAGTCTGGCCATTCTCGTTTCCAAGGAGCATTCCGGCTGCATTTCTTCTAGGACAGATCTGTTAGTTCTTTTGGCAGTCCATGGTACTTTCAGTATTTTTTACCAATACAACTCAAACTCATCATCTCTTCTTCAGTCTTCCTTGTTTACTACCCAGCTCTCACATGCATATGAGGCAATTTAAAATACTATGGCTTGGATTAGGCACACCTTAGTCTTCAAAGACATCTTTGCTCTTCAGCACCATAAAAAGGTCTTTTTACCTCAGTTCTTTCAGTTTGAGAAATGGCAAGCGTGTTCTTCCCTTTTGGTTTTCTAACCCCAGGTCTTTGCACATTTCATTATAATAACTGACCTGGTTTTCTTGAGCTGCTCTTTGAAATCTTCTGTTCAGCTCTTTTATCTTGTCATTTCTTCCATTTGCTTTCACTACCCTCCATTCAAGGGCAAGTTTCAGAGTCTGTTCTGACACCCATTTTGGTCTTTTCTTTCTATCTTTTAAATGACCTCTTGCATTCTTCATGGGTGATATTCTTGATGTCATCCCATAATTCCTCTGGTTTTTGGTCACTGATGTTCAATGCATCAAATCTATTCTTTAGATGGTCTCTAAATTCAGGAGGGATATAATCAAGGTCAACTTGAACGTACATATGAGCAACTGATGATCTGTTCCACAGTCAGCTGTTGGCCTTTTGGCTAAAGATAATGAGCTTCTCTATCACCCCCTGCCACAGATGTAGTCAATCTGATTCCTGTGTATTCCATCTGGCAAAGTCCATGTGTATAGCCATCATATGTGTTGTTTAAAAAAGGTATTTACAATGAATAAGTCATTGGTCTTTTAAAATTCTATCATGAGATCTCCAGGGTTATTTCTACCACCAGCGCCATATTTTCCAACTGCTAGTGATTCTTCTTTATTTCCAACTTTTACATTCCAATCACCAGTGATAATCAACACATCCTGATTGCATGTCTGTTAACTTCAGACTGTGGAAGCCAGTAAAAATGTTTAATTTCCTCATCTTTGGGTTTGGTGTTTGTCAAATACGAACTGTTCAATGTCTTCTCTGATCATGTCCTCAGTGGGAAAACAAGAACACTCACAGCACAAAATGCAGACAAGGGGAGGGGTACGTAACATTGTTTGGCGTCAGGAGGCTGTCAGTGAGACGTTCCCCTTCTGCCTTACCCCGTACCCCACATCCTCCTGCAATCGGCATCTGAAAAGAGCAACATCTTGTCCTAGCATGCCACCTTAACTACCTGCTTATGCCTATAGAGGTCACAACTTCACATCTGGTGCCCAGGACACCAGTCCCTGGAGTTCCAATCTCCTGTGGCCACAGGCAACACACAACGTGTGGGCAGAGGCGTACACCCACAGCCCCGGAAGCTATCAGGGACCGCCAGACTGTTTCTGATGGACAAACTCCAAAGTGACAATATTACTGCCACACACAAGACCAAGTGATGCTACCAAAAGCAGTATCCTCTCCTCAACCACTAACGCGCTAGGCAACTTCGTCATTCTGCAATACACACATCACAGGGACTCACTGAACCCAAGTTCAGTAAGAAATTAATGAAAGGAAGACGGTCCATGAGGACAAGTGATCTAGCAACAGCTTGTTTCCGTCTGGTATTGTCCAGACTTTCTAACGGACAGAGAACTCGTGTCACAGCCCCAGGACGTGGACTCTACACCCCAGCTCTCCCCGCTGTATCATCTGTGAGCCCAGCAAAGTGAACTGCCTTCTGATCGTGCAGGTAACTAGCAGCCAGAGCAGAGGCTCCAGCCCCTTCTGCCATGTGTGACTGGACAGTCCCTTGCACCCTATCTGGAGACGACTCCTCTCCTCCAGCAACCGTAACCCGATGGATGGCTGCTCAAGAGATAAAGGACAGAGAACTGAAGGAAGGGCAGTAGTGCCGGGGCCGCTGTTCACGTGACGTGGACTAGAAGAGACGCAGGGAGGGGCCGGGTCCTGGGAGGGTCTCTCTGCATCTCCCCACCCCACTGACCCTCCCTGCTCTAGCAGCTCTTTTCAGACACTTTTCCAAGGTGTCAGGGGCCCCACTTTTTCCCTGAGAACACAGACAGAAACAAGGAAGCAGACCCAGGTATAGCCAGGAACCACTCTGAGCCAACTGTGACAGTAGGCAGTAGTGGCCACCCCCAAGCCAGCCTGACAGAGACACAAGTTCCCTTGACAGTTTCCACAGTGCCTCCTCCCCAGCTGCACACCATCTACTGCCAGCACCTCAACTGTCTGCAGCTCAAAGACCAACAACATCACCTTAAAAACACTTCCAGGTGTTTGACAGTCATCCTTCCAATTCTGTCCCAATACTGATTCTGCTGCTGGGTGTTGAGGGTTGAGAACTAGGAAGTGTGAGTCCAATGGAAAAGCAAGTCATTATGATAACCGCACAGATGACGCTGCAACAGACCCTGGCCTGGGAAAGCCACAGAACACGTCGCTAAGTGTCTACCAGCAGGAGGAAGGGCGGGACGTCCCAAGCAGAGGAAAGGACACAGGCAAAAGCCTGCACCTCTAGGGGAGGCCTGGCAAACTCAGAAAAGTTCTGCGTGGCCATGATATGGTGACCGGGGAGGGAGGGGGCGTGGGGAGAGCAGCCAGGAGTGAAGCTAGGTTATAAAGGGCCGAACACACCCTGCCGTGGGACGGACCTGCATCCTGCAGGCTATGGAGCCTCTGAAAACAGCAAGGGGAGGACCAGGAGGACAACAGAGGAGATGACAGAGAAGGGGAAGGGCTAGTCAAAGACAGTGCAGAGGTGGACCGGGTGCCAAACAAAGGAGAGTGAATTCGTAACCCACTGAGATGGTGACAGCAGAGGGCAGGCGACCAACCCAAGGAGCATGGTAAGTGGGCGGGGCCGAGGCAACACCAAGGGCCCAAGTTGGCCGGTGAGGCCCACCCTCTGTATTCACAGCCCCGCAGGGCGGTAGCAGAAAGGCAGCTGCCGGCCCGTCCATTCACTCGGAGCACTGTGCTTGGAGCCCAGTGACATCTAAGCAAGCACTGGGCAACAGGACACCACGTCCTCACGGAGCCCGTGACATGGAGAGCAAGCAGGGACACGCTCCGACACCGTGTACGACAAACGAGGGAGCAGAGGCCAGCACCAGGGCAGAGGCAGGCGGTGACATCCGGGCAGAAACCTGCACGACGTGGGGCAGCACCTGCGACACCTTCCACACTGACAACGGGAGCTGGTCACCTGCCACCCGCACCTGGCAACGCAGCAGGCCGCGTACAGGCAGGTCACTGGTGGGAACGGGGACACTGGAAAGCTGGATACTGAGAAGCAAGGAAGCCCTGCGGCCTCCGGGCACTCAGGCTCCTCACTGCAAAGCAACACTCTCACCTCCAGCCAGCACAGCAAGCTAGTCATTGTGGGTCAAAAACAACAAGCAAGTATCTTCCTATAATGGAAGGACACACCTTGGGGAGAGGGGGGCGTGGTGGGAGAGCTACCGCATTATAACCCTGATATTCAAGCTGACTCTAAAAATATCGACTTTTGATTTTTGCTAAAGATACTTTTAAAAAATTACTTAAAAGATTACAAAGGACTGCATAAAACTTAACTATTGGAACTCAAAAACACAGTCAGAAAGCCTTCCCAAATTATGAAAACTGAAGACAATCAGAAGATTCACATCTCGGAAAGGCTGGTATCACCAGAGCTGTGCTTCAGGGTCACTCTGAAGGCAACCTCCCTCAGGAAACTCTCTCACCGCTGGGGAGGCACGAGCCTGGGAACCATCTTACTCAGCACCCCGATCTCCCAGGTAAGGAAATGGAATCCAAAAGCAGGTGAAAGGCCTGGCTGGGGTCACGTGAAGAAGAAGCAAAGCCAAGGTCCCCCACTCCCGGGTCACTGCTTTGCCAACAATGACTGGGGGGGGGGGTTACGGACAGGTATGACTTTCCCTTTAGTCTGCACGGCCTTCAGGAAAACTACAGAGCTAGGACCACTGTCTCAAGGCATCCCAGCAGTGACATGACAAACCCATGTAAAACACCAGCTGGACGACCCAGTGCAGGGAGGCCTGGTGTAAAATCAAGGCACAGGCATCAGGTTTGTCCTTAACGTTTACTGCTGTCATTAATACGTCTTCCCTGAACGAGGGCGCCAACCTGGATGCTGCGGCCCTACGGAAACACTGCCCACTGTGGCTGCACTGGAATGCCAACCAGCCAATTTAAAACCACTGCCGACACAGACACGTTAATACCTAGAGAAAGTGCCAACTACGGCAGCATTTCTCAATCACGTGCACAGGACACTGTATGAGGTGTTGACCACTGCAGGCCACACTGGTTTCCGGAGTTACCTTTCTTGATTGCTCAGTCTGGCGTACATGGCTTTCACCAATTCCGGGTTTTTCAGAAAATGGTCTGTAATAACCAAGAACCTAAGAAAAAAGGGAGGAAAAGTTTGGTTACTAGAGACATAATAACAACAGACATGTCTTTATCTACTCTATAGATAAATCTTATATATAAAAGAATTCCTTTTTTATTGGCTTTTCAATTAGCTATAACCTTAACATTTGAAGGTTCATGTATGATTTTTCCGTTAGCAGGGAAAAAAACCTCCACTTAGTTTTCTCAAGTTTTACTTCTGAAAAACATAATGAAATAATTCCCATTTACTCAACTGGAAGAAAGGGCCTACGACAGCTTTCATCTGAACTGCCAAAGGAAAACACCTCACTCCAGTTGAAACAGCAAAATGAAGTTCAGTTACAAGTTCAGATAGAAACAGAAAACATATTAAACTGTTTCAGTCAAACTCTACCAGAGAAATGGATATGTCATTCTTTTTATTTAAACATATACCAACAACACAGTAGCAAGTGGGCAATCACAGTGGCTAAACTCCCACCGTGCAGGAGTTCTCGGGTTACCACGCAAACAGCCTCACTGCCAAGCCCCATTAGCTCAGGGAAACCCCTGCGGCACAGATTAAAGGCTGCCTCCTTCCAAGTGCCACTGTGACAACTGCAGTGCCAGAACTGCATCCTTCACTGACCCTGACTCACCTTCACCACAGGGCACCTGAAGGGACATCTAAGAAGGGGAACACACGGCTCACACTGGACAGCATGAAGGAAACACGCTGACAGACAGCTTACTGAATCACATGTTAACAATTAAAATGTTATCATACAAGTATACCGTACTCTACACAAGAAGACTAAGCACGCTCACTATGACAACACACTGTCACTTCATGTAACACACATCCCATTTCTCTCTTCTCCAACCTCTACCACAGCCCATCAGAAACACTGGGATGCTAAACGCTTCTAAAAGCAACGGAGGAGAGTACTCAAAATTCTCAAACAATTTCCCAAGCGGCTCAGGTAGGTCATCAAGCTGCGACAGTAGTAACCCACGCGCCGCCAGCCTGTCCACAAACAAAACTGTGATCGCGTGATTCATTCCTGCTTCAGCTATTGGAAGGCAAAATAGCTTCCAGTAAGAACGTTCATTCAAAAACAGTGTTCTAAGAATAATGTGGAACAAAACTCATAATCATTTGGGGAAAAAGAAGGGACCAGGTTTGCTTGTCTGATAGAGCCTGGTGGAACCGCTGAGACTATGGCCCCTAGCTGCCCTTCAGGTCTGGAATTGAACGCACATCTGTGGCTTCCAGCCAAACAAAAGACAGGCATAGGAGCTGAACATTTACCTGAGGTAAATTCACTCCTTGGAGAGAACAATCGTGGGAGAAAGAAGGGCTGTGTACTCACAGGGGACATCTCAGGGGGCAGGAGTGCATGAAGGGATGGACACAGGGAAGAAGTAATTATGGGGAGGAAGTGGGAGGGGAGCTGCTGCATTGTGGGAGAATGTGGTCAATGTCATGAAACAAAGTGTATGTGAACTGCTGTACGGAAAGCGAATTTGCTCTGTAAACTTTCACCCAAATCACAATTTTATAAAAAAAGAAGGAAAAGAAAGGGGAAAAAAAAAAAAACAGTATCCCACGTGTCCTAGGGCTGGGGAGACAGAGAGGAGTACCTCACAAGCTCTCCGCCCACACGCCCAACAGTGCAGCAAGACACACATACTAGTCAGAAAATGACAGCAGGGTGTGGGACATGCGACACACAGACACCGTGGTGTACAGAAAGCACGGTTCATCCAATCAGCCCTGGAGAGGGGAGCTGTGTGGCCTCTGAGATCCGGGGAGATGGGGCAGGAGAGGCATTTAAATTAGAAGCAAAAGAGACTCAGAAAACAGCATGCTGGGAACAGCAGGTGCCCGCTGGGGTTCAAGGAGGGACTGCAGACTGAGAACGCAGCTCTCCAGGGCTGGGGCGCTGCTGGCACACCCCCTCAGCTGCAGGAAGCCCCGTCTCCTGAGGCTGGAGTTTGTTTAAGACCCCAGTGATAACCATGCTCACTTTCATGCCGGTCACTGGCGGTCTCCTCCTTTCGGACTGATGAGTCTAGCTAGGCGTTTATCACTTTGGCTACTCTGCTTTGGTTACTTTTCCTGAGAGGATGGACCCAAGCATGGCACTGATGGTGAGTCTGGCACAGGACCAGGCCACACACAGGACACTGCTCGTCACACTCAGAGGCACCAGGAGTCGGAGCTGGCTGGACAGCACCTGACAACAATTTTCCCTACTGCTCTTCTATTTTCTGCTTCATTTGTTTCCGCCCTTATCTTTGATGATCTCCTCCTACTTACTCAGGATGTGCTGGCTCTTCCGCGAGGGTCTGACAACAGAACCTCAGGTCACCAGTTTCAGGCCTTTCCTCTTTTCCAACATTTAAATATTTAAAGCTGTCATCTTCTTCTAAGCACTGCTTAACTTTATCCTACATTTTGGTAAGCTGTACTTTCATTATATTGGTTCAAAATATTTCCCGATCTGCCCTGTGATTTCTTCATTGACAAATTCGTTAGTAAGATGTGTTGTTAGTAAGATGTGCAAAATTTTGGCATTTTCCTACATATCTTCTTGCTATGGCTTCTGATGGACTCTCCCTGTGGTCAGAGGCGGTACTGTGCATGACTCCAGTCCTTGTTCACCGAGATGTCTTCAGAGACCCACACATCGTCTATGCTGGCGAACCCACACATTTGAAAAGAAAGCAGATTTGTCAAGTGTTGAGTTCAGTGTTCTGTAAGCAACACTCAGACAAAGGTGGGTAACAGTACTATTGAGATCACCTATGGCTATACTAAGGCCCTCTGGTGGTGCAGTGCCTAAGGCATTCATTTGACTGCTAACCAGAAGGATGGCCACTAGCCACTCTGACAAAGGAAGATGGGACAATCTACTTCATAGATATTTACCACCCTGGAAACCCAATGATGGTCGTTTTGAGTAGGAATCAACTGGACAGCAGTGAGTCTGGTTTGGTTTTGGTTTCTACACTGATGTTCCATCTACTGGCTCTATCTACTGAGATCACCTGTGTCTTCACTGGCTCCATCAATGGCTGAAGAGAAGGTATTACAATCTCCAACCATCCTTCCCCTTCCAGGCACAGCAGAAAAACAAGTTACCGTCCTACTTCAGATAAAAAGCGCCCTGGGCGCAACTTGTGAAACACTTGGCTGCTGATCAAAGGTGTGCGAGCCAACCTTCTGACCCACCACTCTGTGGAAGAAAAGATCTGGCAACCTGCTCTCATAGAGATCGCAGCCTAGGAGCCCTATGGGGCAGACCTACTGTCACAAGGGGTCACAGTGAGTTGGAATTGACTCAATGGAGCCCTATGTATGGGGCAGATCTACTGTCACACAGGGTCACGGTGAGTTGGAATTGACTCAATGGCACACAATGACACCTTAACCAACTACAAAACCCGAAAAAAATACATGCAGTGGTTTTCAGACAACAGATAACAAACCTGAGTCAATCAGGTTTGGAGAATAAAAGGTACTTGCAGAAGCTTTTTTCAAACCCATAGAAAACCTAATAACTACTTGATAAATATGATGCGATCAATCTGTCAGGCCTAAGGAGCAGGACGGAGGCATTTGGCGAAGGAAGGAGTAAATTCTAACATTGAAATGTGTGTCTGCAGGGTAAAGGTTCTCCCTGCACGGGGGAGCAGTAAGGGCCCACAGAGGAATGAGGCCCAGACAGGAAAAGGCAAGATGGGGCATGGCCACCACACGCAGCACTCCGTCTCTGAGACCAGCAGCCACCGGAACAGAAGTGAAGAAGGCATAAAGGTGTGTCCATACTTGCCAAGGGTGTAGCAAGATGAATCCCAAACGGATGACATACTTCAACGTAAAAAGTGAAACCAAAAATGGAAGAAGAAAACCTAGGAAGGTTATGTTGTTGTTATTTGCCATCGAGTCGGCCCCGACTCCTAGCAACCCCTCCTTCGGTTTCCAACGCAGTTATCACTACGGAAGTAGGATTGGAAGGTTACAGCAAGTTAAATCCCAAGTGGATCAAACACTTCAACACACAGCTATGACCAAAAATCCAGAAGACATAAAGATGAATAAATTCATCTACCAAAAACCACAAACTTTTACACAGAAAAAAGTGCCACAGCCAAAGTCAAAAGACAAAAAATTGAGTAAAGAATGTGCCATTTATAAGACAAAGGACAAATCTCCCTCATCTAGAAGAAAACTCTGCAAACCCACAGGTTGAGATGGACATCCTAATCGAAAAGTGTGTAAGAAATGAGACGGCACAGAAAAGAGACAAAAGGCTCCTCAACATGTGAGAAGATGCTCAACCTCGTACCAAGAAAACTGCATGGGACACCAGATACGGGACTGGCACTTCCCAAACTGCAACAGCGCACCGTGTCAGCAACGATGTGGGAAAACAGACTCACACGAGCCGTCAAGGGCCTGAAGCTGATGGAACAATAAAGGGCAATGTTGTTGTTCTTATTTGCCATGGAGTTGACCCGACTCATAGCAACCCCTCCCTGGGTTTCTGAGGTGGCATCACTACAGAAGTAGATTGCCCAGCCTTCCTTCTAAGGAGTGGCTGGTGGGTTTGAACCGCCAACTTTCTGGTTAGCAGTCAAGCGCCTTAGGCACTACATTACCAGAGCTCCTAATAAAGGGCAACAGGGAAACAGTAATCAAAATGAGGACGTCAGACTCCCTTAGACCCAACAACTGCACACATGAGCTTATCCCACAGACAGACTGTAGCGGTTAAGTCTGTGTGTCAACTTGGCTGGGCCTGGTTGAGTGGCTGGGCAGCTGGATGTAGTATTCCCCATGATGGAATCTACTGGGAGCAGCTCAGAGACTTAGGGCTGTGGTCTGCTTCCTATAAATAAGGAGAAGACTTGGGAACAGTCTCTAGCTTATGGCACGCTTGAACCCAATGGCATGTATCTATGCCATTGTTCAGCAGTCTGCCATGCTCTGCCAATCTTGGGACTTTCAATGGACTTGAATTAATGGCCTGCTGTGTGGTTTGGTAACATAGGCACTGTGCATTTTTACTCGTCAACCTTGGGCTTGTCAGTCTCAGCAGCCAGCAGCTGTGTGAGTGAAGAAAAGCCTCCCACTTCAATTGGCCACAAGCAGGAGGCAGAGCTGAAGCCCAAGGTTGAGGGGCTTTCACCCAGCCCCGAGAACCCAGCACTTGGAACTTGGACTTCTAGCCTCTAAACTGTAAGGGAATAAACTCCTTTTTCTTCAAGCCATCCCATTTATGGTAGGTATATTCTTGTCAGAGCAGCACTAAGTAACCAGAACACAGACAGACACACTGCCTACATGCAACATGAAATGTGTGAGGAGTAAGGCTACTCCTTACAGCACTGGAAACAACCTAAATGCCATTGATGCTGAAAAAACTAAACCCATTGCCATTCACAGCATCCCTAGAGGACCAAAGAGAACTGTCATAAAGGGTTTCAAAGGCTATAAATCTTTAAACAGATTGCCTCCTCTTTCTCTCATGGAGCAGCTGGTGCGTTCTAACCACTGACCTTTTTGGTTACCAGTTGAATGTTTTAACCACTACACCATAAGAAACTCAGGTATATTCATATAATGGAGGGAAAATGAAATTCTGATACTGATATGAAAAGATCTCAAAAATGCACTACTCAGGGGAGAAGCAAGAATGCCAACAGGAGGATGGGGAGAAGGACCTAAGAGCGGACCTGCACAGGGGGCGGGCTTCGAGGCGTTGGGGACCTAAGAGCGGACCTCACAGGGGGCAGGCTTCGAGGCGCTGGGGACCTAAGAGCGGACCTGCACAGGGGGCGGGCTTCGAGGCGCTAAGGAGGCAGTTGGCAGGGAACTGTATTAATGGACCATCTCTTGTAAACTTCTACCTATGACGTGAGGGGTGTGTCCAGCAAAGTGAACTCACATTTGATCCCAGTGAACACACACTGCTGGCCAACAGAAGCCTCTCCAGACCTTGTTAAGAAGCAGGCAGGCTGTTGGCTCCACAGTTTCCCTCAAGAGATGCTGATGTTGGAGAAATGAAGTGTGTTTGGTATTAGCAAGGCCATTTCTAGGCTTTGCAAAGCGCTGTGATTTCTCTAAAACACTGAAGTCTCTATACCTCTTCTCAGACAAGATAAAAGGCAACAGCAAAACGGTGAGCTGTCATCGCCTTTCCATCACGGCAGCTCGCCAACTCGGGACTCAGGATCTCGAGCACCAAGGCCCAAGCCTGCCCACTCACCGCATGCCGTCTCCCCTGCTTCTGGAAATCACGTCAACCTGAACACTACTAAAACACGCATCCTTTCTTGACAATCCCACACCCAAGTCATCCTTTAGAAGGCCAGTGAACGGCCAGCCATGCTGCAGCAACCCAGGCCGCCCTGTGCTCCCAGGGCCAGTGGACAGCCAGCCCCGTCGTACGCACCGAGGCCACTCAGCCCTGCTGCTCACGCCCAGGCTGCCCTGCGCTCCCTCTTCTGGAGCTTCCAAAGCCTCCACTTCCACGGAGAAGACGTCTCCACTGAAATGTAGCGCGCGCACACACACAAAACTCAATGCCATCGAGTTGACTTGGACTCACAGTGACCCTTATTGGGTTTCGGAGGCTATAAATCTTTGTGCAAATAGAATACCCCACCTCTTTGTGCAGAGCAGCTGGTAGGTTTGAATCGCTGACCCTCTGATTAAAAGCCAAATGCCTTATCCACTAGCGTCTCAAACGTAACAGGGCCAAAAGAGAACTCCTGGTTTCCCCTATGCCCAACTCAAACAGTCCCACTCATCCCCTCAGTCATGCATCCAAACACCTAGCTCCTATCCTTGCCTTCCTTTCCCCACCTCACGCCCCCACATCAAATCCACGAGAAGTCTCGACTCTCCCTGCATAACATATTCGAGCTACTCATTTCTCTTTCCTATCTAATCTCAGCCGTCAACACCACTCAACCTGGGTTACTAAAACTGCCTCCTGGCTAGTGTTCCATCCTCTGTCCATCCCTCCTCCCCTTACCTCCAAGTTCAACCTCTGTCCAGCAGCCAGAGTGACCTTCTAAGACATCAACCCGGGCATTACACAGCTTCCACTGCATACAGAACAAAATCCAATCTCTCCATCCTGGTTCACAAAGCCCTGCAAGGCCAGCCCCCAGGGCCCTCACCCACCCACTGTTCAGTGCACTGGGCTCCCGAGTCTGGTCCAGGGGCCTCTGAACTCCAAGTATCCACGACTTGAACTGCTCTTCCCACTCACTCCTCACCTTCACCCAAGGCCTTCAAATGGCAGCATTCACTGCTCAGCACATGTCACCAACTCAGCAAGGGTGACGACTTCGACCATCAAACTGTAATCCAAATCACCTCACCTCACCACAGTACTAATCAAGATCTGTTCTTTCACAACTTTTTCATTATCTGTGTAGCCCACCAACCATATGAAAACTACTACTGTTGATAATAACTAACACACAGTGTTAACTCCAAGCCAAGTATCATCCGTGTACTAAAAAAACCAAAAACCAAACTCACTGCTGTCGAGTCGCTTCCAACTCACAGCAACCCCACCCCTCCTCGGGCTTCTGAGGCAGTATCTCTACAGAAGTAGATTGGCCCAATCTTCCTTCCAAGGAGCGGCTGGTGGGTTTGAACCACCAGCCTTCTGGTTAGCAGTCAAATATCTTAGGCACTGTGCCACCAGAGCTTCTCTGTGTACTAAGGGGCAGCTTGGTATACACACATGCTACGTATTTCTCTTCAAAGCACGTATCTAATATGTTGAGTATCTGTGTATTTTGTTGTTCATCACTTGTCTCCTCCACCAAAACACAGCACCTGATTAACCTTTGAACCTTCAGTGCCATGAACGTGCCTGGCACGCTCCAAAGTCCCAGTCACTAATTACTTTATGGAGGGAGATCTGAGTGGGTGTCCCGGGCTTCCCAGGACCCTGCACAGAGTGGGAGCAGGTCCGTCATTCACAGGTCCCACTAGAAGGAAGCAAATCAGATGCTCAGGAAAAATACAATTGCTCCTCATGTGGAAACCCAAAAACGTCCTCCTGTGTGACATGTGGCAGTGCCCACAGCAGCATAGCTACCTCTGTATTGTCCCTCCAGTTGAGTCTCATGAGGGAGTCCCCCAAGGCCCCCAAGCGATGACAGCCAGACACAAGACTCCAAGTCAGATGAACGCAAGAAAACTTTCAAGGACCAGAGAGGCACAGAAGGACTGCCCACTTTTCAGGGGATGCGCCTACATAATATTTTGCAAGTAAGAATCAAGCAGCAATGACCTCAAGATTTCACTCCCTGGGTGAACGGTCAAATGCAAAACATACTCTTAGAAGTCACTGACTCTTGAGTGTGTGGTCACGCAATTCATCTCTCAATTGTCTGGACTTCCTCACCGCTTAGTAACTACACTATTTATTCCCTCTTTTTGGTTTGCAGTTGTCCTCATTTACCAATTGATGTCACTAGTTCCCTGTTTACTGTCTCGTAAGCTTATTTTACTTTGGATACTTCTGTAACTGGGTTGGTTTCTGGGTTATGCCATCATGCCTGTTAATCATCGTCTATTGTTTGCTGTTGTTGGTTCTCCATCCAAAGGACTTCCTTTAGTATCTTTTGTAAAGTTGGTCTGGTTTTAACAAATTCTCTTAATTTCCGCTTATATGGAAATTTCCTGATTTCATCCTCATATTTGATAGACAGTTTTGCTGGGTATATAATTCTTGGTTGAAGATTTTTTTCTTTCAGGGTTTTATATAATCATTCCATTGCCTCCTCACCCTCATGGTTTCTGCCGAGAAATCAGAGTTAGTCTTACTGGTTGCCTGTTGCAGGTAACTTTTTGTTTTTCTCATGCTGCTTTCAGGATTCTTTCTTTGTCTTTGTCTTTGGTGAGTTTGATGATGATGTGCATTGGTGACTTTTTTTGGGGGGGGGGTCTATCCTGTTTGGGGTTCGTTGGACTTCTTGAATGGATCAATTCTCATCTTTCATCATTTTAGGGAAATTCTCTTCCAACAAATCTTCATCAATTTTCTCTGTGGCTTTCTCTGTCTCTTCCTGTTCTGAAATTCCAATTGCATGTAGATTATTCCTCTTCATGGTATCCCACATGAATCTTAGGCTTTCTTCATTATGTTTTGATCCTTTGTCTGATCCCTTAACAAAGCAGTACTGAAGTATTTGTCTTCAATCTCACTAATTCTGTCTTCCATTGATTCGATTCTACTCCTTTGTCCATTCGATGTGTTATCCATTTCTGAAATCTTGGTATTAATCTTCTGGATTTCTATTTGTTGTTTTTGTATCATTTCTAATTTTTTCTTTATTTTGTCTACTTGTTCTTGTATTGTTTTCCTAAATTGTTCTAGAGCTTTGTCTGTGTTTTCTTTGATCTTGTCAGTGTTTTCCTTGACCTGTCTCTCAATTCATTGAAAGTACACAAATACAATTCTTTTGCATTCTTTATCAGGGAGTTCCAATGCTGCTTCTTCCTCAGGGATGTTTTCTGGGTTTGTATTCTGGTCCTTTGTTTCTACTACTTTATCTTTTTTGTGTGGATTGTGATGGCCTGCTGACTCTAAGATATTGTTGTGGTATTATATTTATGTTTAATTTGTGATTGTATGTTGGTGTGATTCGTGCAAGATTTTTTTTCTTTTTTCCTTTATTTTGTTTTGCGATATCTGTGTGAGCAGGGCGCTGTGCTCCTTTATTCACAAGTTTTTAGCACTTAGGCACTCACTACCAGTCTCCTCGTGGGTGTGATAGAGAATGAGAGCATGTGCACAGATCTCTGTTAGCTGTTTGTAAGGAGCAGCTGAGGGTGAGTTAAGCTGATATTGGCCACCATCTATCATTGGTCAACTGGTACAAAAGCAAGTGGTGGGTGGGGCTGCAGGAGCTGTAGATACAGTTGTATTGTGTGGGAATGGTTGGTGTCTCCCACTCAGTTAAAAAACCACCAAACAAACAGAGAACAAAAAACTCTAACCACAAAAACAAACCAGAACAATCGCAAAAGGAAAGAGAGAAATGCAATAAATAAGAAAAATCTTCAAAATATATTTTTAAAGAATAAAAGATAAATAATAAGGAGGAGGGAAAAAAAGCGGCAATATCTTGGGAGGGTGGAATGACAGAAGAGGGCAAAAGTAAAAGATTAGGGGAAACTGCAAAAGGGAAAACAAGGGATAGGAAGACCTGAAAGAAAGAAAAAAAAAAAAAAATGGAACAAGGAAAAGAACCAGGAGAACAAAAAAACAAGAACCAGGGACAGGGAGGGTTGGAAAAAAGGAAGAAAAGAGGAAGATAAAACAAACAAACAACTGTGGGGAGCAGAGCTCAGCTCCCTGGCTCTACCAGAGCACACACAGGTATGGAGCTGCTACAGGTCAAGAAGTTGGATGGAGGTAGGGGGATAACCATACCCTATTCACCAAGATGCTGTGGGGCACGAGAGTAACAAGGGAATATGACAGCTGTCCAGTGGGCAGCCTCCAGGGTAGCTGCCCATGCTGTCCTCGGCAGGTAGAGCCCACTCCTAGGTCGTGGTCCAAGCAAGACCACCACCTGCACCCACTCAAAACCACTACACTGGCCGCTTTCAAATATCCAAAATGGCTGCACCCTCAAGACACCTGCTGGCAGTCCATAGGTCCAGTCCTCCCCTCCTCGCTATTCTACCTTCTGGTCGTCAGGCACCAACACAGTCCTTGCCCGTGCAACTTAGGCTGCTATCAGGAATTACTTGAAATGGCTGTGCCCTCAAGACAGCCGGCAGTCTGCAGCTCCATCTGTCTCCTTACTGACTGTTTCATTCAGGTTCTTCTACAAGCTGGTAGTTAACCCACTTCTTTATCCTTCCCTTCAAAGCTCAGGGCTCCAGGATCACCTTCTGTCTCTCACTGCTTGGATGCAATGAGCACTCGTGCACTCTGACCTAAGCAAACACTGTAACTAAAATGGCAAAGCATCAGGTGTCTAGGTCAAGCATCAGGACTCACCTAGATTCCTGAGGGTAAAGTTCAGGAGCAGCACCACACTGATGCCACAAGGCAGAGGTCAGACACATCTCCACTCACCAACTTCCTCACCGTGACGGTTATGTTTGTGTGTCAACTTGGCCTGGTTGAGTGGCTGGGCAGCTGGTGGTAGTTAATCCCCATGAGGAGACTGGCTATCAACTCCATGGTGGCAGCTACCACAAGCAGTTGGGTAGCTGCCTTTGGGAGATGGTCTGCTTCCTGTATTTAAGGAAAAACTTTGAGAATGGTCTCTAGCCTATGGCACGCTTGGACCCTGCATGTAGCCGTGTCGTTGCTCAGCAGCCTGCTATGCTCTGACGACCTTGGGACTTACAGTGGACTTAAGTTAATGGCCCGCCGTGTGGTTTGGTAACATCGGGACTGTGCCTTTTGACTTGTCAAACTTAGGGCTTCTCAGCCTCAGCAGCCAGCAGCTGTCTGAGTGAAGAAATGCCTCTAGCTCCAGTGGGCCGGGAGCAGGAGGCAGAGCTGGACCCCTAGGTTGAGGGGCTTTCACCCAGCCCCTAGAGTTTGGCACTCTGAACTTGGACTTAAAGCCTCCAAATTGTAAGAATAAACTCCTGTTTGTTACGGCCGTCCCATTTGTGGTATATATATTCTTGTCAGAGCGGCCCTAGGGACCAGAACACTCACCTTCTCTGACATCGGCCATCCCCCCAGGCACTCTCTATTTTGCTGGGCTTGGTAATTCACTACAGTGGCCACATATAACTCACACCATAGTCACAGTTAGAGGGTTTCCTAGGGAAGTAACAGGCTACAATTCAGGGTCACAACCAACTTGGAAATAATAGGAACAATGCAGATCAGGAAGCACAGAGGTAAGGCCTGGAAGGCCCCCCCAGAAAGCAAATGCATCCCCCCTTCTCCAGTGCAGGACAGCTTCCACCCAGGGCAGCTCTCTCAGCTGGTCTCAGCCACACTAGCAGGCAGGCCCTCCCCAGCCAAACACATCATGGGCAGGTCTCCTCCCGGTGCCTCAGGACAGGCCCCCTCTCAGCCTTAGGATTACAGTGCTCAGCACAGCCGGGGTCCCTGAGATGCCAGAGGCAGGCCAGGTTGGCGCCCACATTGCCACTTGCTCTGGTCAGTATCCAACTGCACGGGCCTGGTCTGCAGTCGATTCTGCTTTATAGAGCACCTGGCTCCACTCCGTGGGCCGACTCACCCACCACCGCCATCTGCCAGGCCTGTGGTTTCCACCACTCATACTGATGCTGCCTTTCCGCTGCTGCTGGGCTCCGCCAGACTCCCTGCTGTTCCCCTGCTGCAGGGGGCCCCTTCTGGGCCTCTCACTGTCTTCAAAGGCTGTTATAAGCCCTTGACCCCTGTTATAGCTCTTTTAGGAGGATCCCCCCTCCTCCCTCTTACCCTCCCTCCCTCTGTCCCCCCCCCCCACCTTTAAAAACCTCTGTGGGGTTAGTTGTTTATATAAGCAAACTCCTTGTCAATTTTAAGGTGTGACTCTCCCTATAGGACCATAAACCAACCAATCTCCACAGTGAATAACAAGTCATTCAATTCTATTGGGTGGATTTTCAAGCCACTATTTGAATAGAAAATAGACCAATCCCTGCAAGGTATGTAAAACAGACCAATCACAGGGCAGACTAAAGCCCAAACAATCATTCTTGGCAGAATTACAAGCCCAGGACCAGACAGACTACATACAAGAAAAACCCACTGCAAGGCAAGAATGACATCTCCCCATGATGCTACATAAGAGAAGGCTACAGAGCGCCCTGTGTTCAAGGCTCAGGTAGACAGAAGGCAGAGAGGTCGTGTTCCACCAGCCCCTTTACCTAACCAACCACCCTGGTGAATCTGCAACTACGTCCAGAGGCCTTTAAAAAATCTATGGGGGAATGAGTTTGAGAAGGCTGGAGTCCTGCTAACTCACTCCACCAAATCCCTCAACAACAGAGATCCAGAAAACTGAGCAAAACAGATAGAAATAAAAAACATACAGGGCATGAAACTCAAAGGTCTGGAAACTGCTCATCTAAACCCATCCCTTCACTCCAGCAAACGAAGAGTGGCCCGGGAAAGGTAAGCGTCCTGGGCAGGGGCCCTGCTTTCCCGTCTCCCACGACTCCCCCCAGAACGCTCTTCTACAGTTTGTGACCTGCTTGAGCAGCCTCTGGAAGAAGTCCAGGTAAATCACAACCTGAGTTAAGAGTCAGCTTCTTCATCACCTTCAATTCAAACTCACCAAAAGTGACCTTCATTTATTCATTCTTTCATCCAACAAATAGTAAGCATCACTACAAGGAAAGACAGAGACATTTCACTTCAGCTGTCCAACTACTCAGAGGAAATGAGAACTCCCGCTCATACACACTCCACTTACAGGGAGGAGAATGTTCTGTGAGGGTATCCACACCATTCCCTGAAGGTCTCTGCTGCCCTAGCTCACAGCACGTTTACAGCATAACACACGGCCTGCAGGTAGGCATCACACACAGAACGCCACCAGCAGCAGCACACGGATGGGAACCATTTTTTAGTGCTGCCGCCTGCAAACACCAACCTGACTGCTGTGTGCACCAGCTTTGCTGTGCTCTCAGCTGCTGGGACTGTTTTCCTAAACACAACGCACTCTCCACCCCAGGGTGCCCCACAAAGTAAACTCTCAATGTTCAAAACCCATCCATCTTTTCACCAAGTATCTACAAGCATCAAATATCCACCTGAAGGACACCAAGGACAAAGACCTTTCTAAGGGCTGAGAACCAAGCACATCTACCATTTCCAAGTGAAAAACTTTACATCCATGACTAAATTCTCTTGCACACCTACTGTTTGTGTAAATCCTGAAAATGTGTGGTCCTATTACTTTGGGGGGCAGGGGTCCCACTAATCTGAATCCTAGACCACCACAAAGATCCTTGGAGATCATACTTCAGAGTCCAACTTTAAAGGAAAAGAGAGTAACGTGTCTTAGGGGAAGGGAGGAGGCAAAAATATTCTACTAAGGGCAGAAGGGGGAGTAGGGAGAAACACATGTTTATCTTCCAAAAAGAAAAGGCTAGAAGTGCAGTGCTTTGCTAGGTCCTGTGGTTCACGTGCACAGCAGCCCGGGCCGAGCTCTCTGCCCTGGGTGCACAGGCACCAGGTCGGCCACAGGAGGATTTCTGCCGCGGCTTCCTGCTGCTGGTGCAGGGTCAGCCCCCCCCGGGCAGTGTCTGTGGCGGAACACTCAGTTCACTCTTATCCGTCATCATCTAAATGGTGTGTGGACGCCAGGCCACTGGCCACATTAGCATCACTCTGCACGCAGCTGCCAACGCCCCAGCTCCTCCTCACTTACGACTGGTTTGAAGTACATCACCTCTGACAGACATGGATCGATGCCTGTACCGCAGTGCTGATACACCCAACAGAAGAAGGGAAACACAACCCAAGCAGCCAACGGAACGTAAGTAACTCAGACTATGAGAGGTGGGTGCTTTATTGGTAAAATAAAGATTTCCTGAAAGCCAGGACACTTCCAAGAATTTTTTCAGAAGAACTGAAAATGCCCTGTGTCTGTCCACATCTACACAAGCATGCCACATCAAAGCCACACCCATAACGTGAGGAAAATACACGTCCTGAACTCTCCAAAACCCAGAAAGTATCTTTCCACTTCATTGACGAACACAAAGAACTTGCCTGAAACGTGCTCTGGAAAATCAACGTCACTGTCCCTATTTGTCGTGAGATCGGCAAGACCGAAGCCACGGTCGCTCTGGAAAGCGGGCCAAGCCGCCCCAAAAAACCACCTTCTCATCTGCTAAATCGGGAAAGTCTGGCTTCCCTTCCGGTGCCTCCGGCTAACATCCTACACTGGTTAAATGTGACTAACGGTAAGAGAAAAACACACGTCTACTGAGTCAACATCAACGCTGCTTCCACTAGACAAGAGCTGAGTCATAAAACATAATAGCAGAGGGGTGCACAAAGCACGCCAGAGCAAGGCCTGGACAACCGCCCCCCTCCGGGAAGGCCACACTCAGAGGGAGGCAGCAGCTGCAAAGGTGGACAGCATGGGTCTGGCCTCTAAAAGGGCTGGGCTTGAGTGACAGGGCTAAGGCCTTCTGGCAGTGACCCTGACACAGGCGCTCTGATCCTCCTGCTTGGACACGGGGCAGGTCACGCTCTCACTCCTGACGTGAGCATGAATGCACAACTGGCCTTCCCTGCTGAAGAGTGGGAAAAACCGATCGGAGTCACTGTGGGGGGGATGCCTGTAAGAGCAGTACACATCTTCTAATGCCCCTGCCCCTGTCATCAGATCAGACAACCAAGAGCCGATGAACATCTGCACCAAACTGGGTCTATTCTGGAACTGGCTCTAAAACTAAGAGCGCATCCTGCCCCATCCCACCCACCCGTGCTTCTCCAGGCAAGCAGGAAACGTGGAAATCCTGTTCTGTTCAAGCCGCAAAGATCTGGGGGTGTGTGACACAGAAGCCTACCCCCCACTGTCCTGGCAGACACCTGTCTGTGTGTAGGATTATCCTCACAATGTAACGAGTCGATGTGCATGAACCACTCAGCGTGCTGACTGGCACAGAACAGCCCAACTCTTCCAGAACAAGAGGAGGAGGAAGCGTTACCCCAGGACCACACCACACAAACCTGGAGGAAGGGCAACAACCAAACAGGGTCCCGCAGGAACATAAGACGAAAAGCCCTCCACGAAATATTAGCAAACTGAATCACACACTGTGTATAAAAAGGGTAACACATTACATCCTGGGGATGCAAGGCTGCCTAAACATTCAAAAACCAAGCACTTAATCCACTGCTATCAACAGGCTGAAAGAAGAAAAAATAACAACATATAACATCTCAGTAGAAACCCAAAAAAAGGAGATCTGGTGGGGCAGTGGTTAAGGCATTTGGCTGCTAACCAAATGGTCAGCGGTTCAAACCTACCAGCTTCTCCAGAGACTAAAGATGGGGCAGTCTGCTTCTGTAAATATTTACAGCCTTGGAAACCCAATGGGGGTGCTATGAGTCAGAATCGACTCAATGGCAGCAAGTTTGGTTTTTGAGTTTGAGATACCAAAAAAACATCGGACAAAACTGACTAGCCTTTCCTGGTAAAAACACTCAGCCCCCTGGGTAGAAAAGAGAAGGCCCTCGGCCCAGAGCCGTGGCTCACAGCCCACCCCATGCTGAGACCCTGGGTGCTCTCTCACTCGGATCAGGTATGAGGCAAAGATGTCAGCTCTCACCACACGGTGCTAGAGGTCCTAGCAAGAGAAAGAAAAGGCACAGAGATTGGAAAGGGGAAAGAAAACTGCCTCAATTCACAGGCGACCTCATGGTTTACATCCCAAAGAACATTTGCAAAAGCTCCCACAACTAATGGGAGCCTAGCCGATCTGAGGAGACACGTGGCCCAGTAACTAAATCAATGCCACTCCTGTATGCTAGCGACAGGCAAATGGGGCTGGCTCTTTTAAATTATCATTTACACTGCGCCAAAAACCATGAAATACTGGAACAGAAACCTGACCAAATACACCCAAGCTCGAAACGCTATCATATTACTCAACCCTGCTGAGAGATCTGAGAATCCCTGATGAACGGACCCAAATCTAGTCAGGGAAAGGGAAGTGCAGCACTGTTTGAAGTCGATTCATTCTCCAACCGACCTACAGTCTCAACACAACCCTAACAAGACCCAAACATAAGTTTTTGTGGGAATCAACAAGCTAATTCTACAACTCCCATGGAAAGGCAAAGGGTGTGAAAGAGCCAACAGGATTTTTACAAACAAGAGCAAAGTCTGAGGACCCAAATGACTTGATCTCAAGACTGACGTAACACTGCAACCATCAGACATCATGCTGCTCACAAAAAGAGGGACCCAGAGATTAACGCGACAGTGCGAAGACGTCAGAACTACAGCCACACAGATACAGGGTGCATCAATTTGGGGCAGAGATGGTACAAGGGAATTTAATGGGGAAAGAAAAGGGTCTTCAACCACTGGTGCTAGAACTACTGAGCATTCAGATGAAAAAGAACCGCGACCCCTGTTTAAAACACACAAAATGGATTACGGATCTGTGGTAGTTAAGTTTGTGTGTCAACTTGGCTGGGCCTGGTTTTGAGTGGCTGGACAGCTGGATGAGTTATTCTCCACGACGAGACTGGTAATTAACCCCATGGTGGAATCTATCAGAGCAGCTGAGCAGCTGCCTTAGGGATGTGGTCTGCCTCCCGTACGTAAGAAACAGCCTTGGGAATGGTCTCCAGCTTATGGCACGCTTGGACCCTGCACGGAGCCAAGTCGTTGCTCAGCAGCCTGCCATGCTCTGCAGACCCTGAGACTTTCAACGGACTCAAATCAATGGCCTGCCGTGTGATTTGGTGACACAGGCAGCCCAGGCAGGAGGTAAACTGTGACAGGGGCTCTGCCTTTTCACTTGTCAACCTTGGGCTTCGCAGCCTCAGCAGCCAGTAGCTGCCTGAGTGAAGAGAAGCCTCCAGCTTCAGTGGGCCGGGAGCAGGAGGCAGAGCTGAAGCCCAAGGTTGAGAGACTTTCGCCCAGCCCCCAGAGCCTGGCACTCTGAACTCAGACTTAAAGCCTCCAAACTGTGAGAGAATAAATTCCTATTTGTTCAAGCCGTCCCATTTGTGGTATCTTCTTGTCAGAGCGGCACTAGGTAACCAGAACAGGATCTAAACATAAGAACTCAAACTATGACAGCCCTGGAAGAAAACCTTTGTGATCCTGGCAAAGATTTCTTAGATTTCTCAGTTTGTTCCACAAAATCCATGGTTTTAATCCTATTTATACTGTTTCTTTTAGAAAATTATTTCCTCAAATCATTACAGACACACGCTAATGTAACATAGAAGGGAAATCCAACTGAGCTCTTATTTGTAGAAAGATGACACGGGAAAAAAATCTGTTAACTGAAACACGTCTCAGTCACAACTCACGAGCGTTGCACGTCTACAAACATGCATGACATGTTTCCTTTAAAGCAACCCACTGAAATGTGGCACAATTTTGTTCAAGCTTCAAAATTCTATTACTGTTTCTCACTGTCAGAGTGAGAGCTTATAGACAAGCAAAGGGAAGGGGCTGGCATGACCCCCGTAGCGATGGCTCAGACTGAGAGACATCAATGAGAGCTCGTGTTTAATGTACACGCTGATGTTCACACACAGAAAATTGAAAGCTAAATGTACATTCATGGGTTAGCACAGACACACGTCTAGGCTTCTTCCAAGTTACTGCTTGATTCCAGACCTGCTCATCCTCACTGCTGAGTATTCCAATTGGAGTTATACTTGAAGAAACTGATGGAGGTGTAGGAACAGGCAACATTTTGCACTTTCACTATTTTCAAAAAAGGAGATAGGTTCCCAGTGTTTTTGCACAGACGTCTGACTTGCAGGAAAGCTCACTGATACTAAGTAGAAGAAACCTGTAGAGTCCCTTACAGAAGACTCATATGGACCGTCTGGGGGTCTTTCTTCAAAGGCACTAAGGACCAGGTGGGTCTGAAATGGCTCAAGGCCAAAGATGCCACCAATCACTCAATGAATTCAACTAAAGCTGCCAAGGCCAGTGCTATGGCAGGAATGAGCAAATGCCTTGTATAAAGAAAGGGCCAGTTAGTCAACCTAGTCAACCTGGTGGCCAGGCAGTCTGGTTACTCAGCTCCGCTGTTATAGGACACAAGCAGCCCAGGCAGGAGGTAAACCGCGACAGGGGCTGTGTCCCAATAAAACGTTATTTACAAAAATAGGTGGTGGGCTGCATTTGGCCCATGGGACATAGTTTGTCAATTCCAGTCCTAGGTGCTTAGGATGGCATGATGACCAAGAGAAACACCAGGGCCTAGGCAGTTGGGGGTGGGGGGACACAGGGCACTAGTCCTATATTCTGTTGTTGCTGTCATGTGCTGTTGAGTCGGATCCGACTCATTGCGACCCCTCCTCGGGTTTCCGAGGCAGTATCACTACGGAAGTAGATTGCCCAATCTTCCTTCCGGGGAGTGGCTGGTGGGTTTGAACCGCCAGTCTTCTGGTTAGCAGTCAAGTGCCTTAGGCACTATGCTACCAGAGCTCCTAGTCCTATATTCTAGCTACAGACAAACAGTAAAAACAAAATAAATGGTTTTTCAGGAGTAATGAGTGCTAATGAATGAAAGAGAGTAAATAAACAGAAACCTTCTCAGGGGAAATGCTAGAGACGAAAAGGTGCTGGGGAAGGTCTCTGTGGAGGACCCAGCCAGGTAGAAAACAAAGGGAAGACGACTCCAAGCAGAGAGCACGCATACAGATGCAGGAGAGAACACACGTGGAGCATGTAGAGAAAAGCAGTAAGGAGAGCCGGCCCTAACGAGCAAGAGAGAAAAAAAAAAATTACTGTGAATCAAAGCCAGGCCGCACAGCCAGGGCAAGGGCCCTGGATTCGCTTCCAGGTGCACCGAGAAGCCCTCAGAGGGCTGATTTCAGCCAAGGAGTGACATGACTCCTGGCAAATTCTGAGAAGGGCCCTGTGGCTACCGTGTAGAGATCAGAGGACAGAAGGAGAGGCAGAGATGGCTGAGAAAGTGGCCGCAGTGGTCTGTCTACACAGCAGAGCGAGGGACGGGAAGATGGGGCAGTTGAGGATGCATGGCTGAGAGCAAATGAGAATCGTGGACGACCTCCGAGCCTGAGAAGGTCCTGGGCCTGAGCAACTGAGTGAAGGGTGGAGCCGGTGACGGACAAAGGCTTGGGAGCAGCTGCATGCTTCAGGGGAGGGGATCAAGAGTGTGCTGGAGCCTGGGTGAGACTGGGGCCCCAATTCAAAGCACACAACAGGAAGCTGAGGGCATTAAGTCTGGAGCCCAGCAAGAGGAGAAGAGCAGAGACACAGGTTGGGAATCACCGACTGAGAAACGGTGTTTCAGGGCGAGGCGCTCGACGTGGTGGCTCAGGGACTGGGCCATGACAGAGAAGTGGCCTGAGGGCTGAGCCACAGCTGCTTCCAGGATGTCTGGCAGCCCAAAGGAGCAGCAGGCAGCAGGGAGGCAGGACGTCTACCAGAACACGAACCCGTACAGACCGAACGAGACAGACAGGAGACAGAGAGAGTACTGGGGACATCTATGAACCACTGGTTCAGAGCCCATCAACTCCCCTGTGCGCACATGCTATGTGAATGGACTGTCGCTGAGATTCAGATGAACCATGCATAACATGATCCTTAACACATATTATCCTGCTAAGGACACAATAACAAACCAAGTCCTCCATGGGGGCGCTAGTCTAACAGACAATCAACATCAGCAAGGTGCACAAGCACCGACACCCAACACACAGGGTGCCCCGGGAGGAGAGGGGTGGGCGGGAGATTCCGAATGCAAGAGAAAGGACAGTTATGTCTATTCTCCTAGTATCTTTATATTTGAGCCAATAGCAACTTTTTTTTTGCATATATGTATTTTTAATTTTTGTTTGTTTTGCATTTAACGTTACGTGTACATTTAGTTTCACTCCCCACTTACCATGCTCAACCGTAACCCAGTCTTCTCCCCTCCCTGCCTAGTAACCCTCCCCTTTGCCCCTCCTACTTATGCACTCCTGTGTCTCCTGCATTTCCTCTGTGTGAATGTTGCCCCTCTGGTGCCCAGTGGTCAATTGCTCCATGGGATGCATTTCCATAGAGTATGTTGAGTGGTCTGCGTGTACATCTTGTTTACTATTGGGCTGAGGGCTAGCCCTTGGGAGCAGGCTTTATTCCAGGCCCAGAATATATCCCAGGGCCATAGTACTGGGGGTCTCACCAGACTCCATCTGATCAGTAATTCTGGTCATTATTAAGTTTTTGGATTTTGTTCCACGATTTTCCTCCCACTCTATCGAAGATCTCCAGATTTGATCCTTTCCTGAGTGGTTGGCACTGGTAGCTGGGCACTATCTAGTTCTTCTGGTCTCGAGGGTCATCGTGTCCTAGGGCTGATTGCTTCCAAATGCCCATTTTTCTTGCACTCTTATTCGCTTCCGACAATAAGAGACCATTAGCTGTATCTCAGATGCCCACTTGAAAGCTTTTAAGACCCCAGTCACTACTTACCAATGTAGGATGAGGAACAAGGCTTTTATGTACTTCGTTGCGCCAACTGAGTCTCGCGTCCCCCAGTACTACAGTCCTGAGATGGTAGGTCCGCTGGATCTCTCTCCCACAGTGTCTGGGTATCTGTGAGGGATTGCTCTGTGTCTGTCTTCTGTTGTTTCTGTGAGGATTGTGGGTATTTTGTATCACTGGTGTCTGTGCAGGATTAGCCTCTGCTGAATCTGTCCTTGGTCTAGAGTATCCTCCTGTTCACTGACCCCCATCTGATCCTCTCAGGTGCTTATGGTGTTTATCTGCAGCCTGGTGTTTGGTGTTAATGGTAATGCAGTGTTGTGGACACACTGGTCGGTATTAGCATCTGTCGTCTATCTCTTATGTGTACAACTCGGTGTCCTCCCCTTTCCTAATGTTACCATGGTGGTCACAGACTCTTTCTATACATCCCTCCCTTTACCCACGTCAGCACGTGGGCAGAAGATTCAGAATGCAAGAGGAAGGACAGTTACGTTTATTTTCCTAGTATCTTTATACTTAAGCCAACACCAAAATTTTTATGCTATGGCAAGTACCATCCTAGAACGGGACATTAGCCTTGACATGAAAATCTGGCTTGGAAACAAGTCAATAGATAATTCTAATGCTGTTATTCATAAGTGACGTCAAGTCGGTTCCAACTCAGAGTGTACCTATGGACAACAGAAGGGCCCTGTGCCACCCTCACCACCACTGCCCCGCTGGAGCCACTGTGTCCACCTATCTCACTGAGAATCGTCTCCTTCTCACTGACCTTCCACTTCAGCAAACATGATGTCCTTCTCCAAGGAACGGTCCCTCCTGGAAACACGTCCACAGCACGTGGTACAAAGCCTCGCCGCCCTCCCTCCTGAGGAGCACTGTGGCTACGCCTCCTCCAGGACAGATCTGCTCGTTCTCTGGCCTCCGTGGTGCTTTCCGCGCTCTTCGCCAGCCCCACAGCTCAAAAGCATCCTCTTCCCCGGTCTTCCTTACTCACGGTCCAGCTCTCACATGCCCATGAGGCAACTGAAAATGCCATGGCTTAGTCACATGCACCTTAGTCCTCAAAGTGACATCTTTGCTTTTTTTTGGCACTTTAAAGAGGTCTTTTACACCAGATTTGCCCAATACAATAATTTAAATATGACCAATAAAAACAATGCTTTATTGACAGTTGTAACTGTTTTTATATTGTGGCCTGCTTATCCCTGAAAATAACTGCTATTTCTTATACTGTTGTTGTTGTTACGTGCTGTCGAGTCAGCCCCAACTTATAGCAACCCCTCCTTGGGTTCCCGAGGTGGTATCACTACAGAAGTAGGATTGCCCAACCTTCCTTCCGAGGAGAGGCTGGTGGGTTTGAATTATACTACACAACGTAATAATGAAAGTACAAGCCTGAGAGTTCAGCTTTCAAGCCTGTCTCTGCTGAACACTAGCTGGGTGACCGTGGTCAAGCTGTTTTACCTCACTCAGATGCTCAGTTTCCCCATCTGTAGAAGGGAATAAAATACATTCACAGGACATCAATAACGTGGAAACAAGATCACACAGGAAAAGCTCCCATCACAAGATGCACACAAGTTCATCCTCCCTCTTCCTCTCAGCACCGACTCCCACCCATTCACTGACCACCCACCAATGCACCTTCATGGGGCTGTCAGTTACATCAACTGAAATGCCACAACTCAACCCCTTCACTCATCCAGGGTTATCTAAGAGCATGAAAACATCTCTCAAACCTACAAACAAGAGAAGCTAACCTTTTTAGAACATCATTATTCAATAATTCAAACCGAGTCATGCCCAAGACTTCCTCGCCTACACTTTCCTGTATCTCTGGTGTACCCAAACAAAAAGACCCAAAGTTACAGAAACCTTATTCCCTCCTAAGGGAAGAAAAAAAAAAAAATGGGAGGAGGAGGAGGAGGGGAAGAAAACCAGTAATAACTCTGTGGATTCCAAGACCACGTAGTTTAGTTCTCGTCGCCAGCTACCCCGTGTTGTTGGGAAGGAAGGACAGAAAGTGGGTTTTCTCTCATTTTAAGTGATATTTAACACTGAAAAATAATAATTCTGTCAAAACTTCTGGATTTTGGTGATCCCACTGTTTACCAACGGCAGAGCTACTCTCACGCAAATGAAACTATTGGGCACCTGGATCGCTGAGTTAACTACACCTTCTTCCATCCTTTTGCCTGTCTTACTCTCACCTGGTGACCACTGATAACTTTAATTTGAACTATTCTGAAATACTGTCACGTAGTGCCCATGAGGACTCTGCCTTTTATTCCATGCTGCTAAAAAACCTCACACACTTAAAAAAATACAGATCCAAGTTAGTAAACACACGAAGCCACTCAGCTGCACAGTCTCTCCTGGCAAGCTGGCTCCAACGCCTCACCTGGGCATGTTCACAAAAGGTCTGAAAAACAACAGAGGTTTTCTAAGTCAACCATGTGTATTTTCATGTATCAGCGTCTACTTGTGTGAAAGGCTAGCTCCAATAACAAATCAACATCCAGAAAAAGAAATGATTTAAAAATGAGGTCTTATTTGAACAGAATGATAAAAATTTATACTAAAAGAAGCCAAAACTGATAAAAGCTCATACCTCACCTGTGAAGTACAAGGGGGATCACCTGCGACTCAAGGCTCACAGGTGCTATAAGCCGAGTCACAGGTAATGAGAACAAGCCTGTGCCCTAAACTCACCGGACACAATACGAAAAACATGCACAAAAGAAATTTTAAGGAAAACAGAAGACCGTTAAAAAGAAAATCCAGTACCCATTTAACCACCTCATCTACTAAACCTTCCAAACGCACGCACACTATCATTCCTCCCAACTCTGAGTGAGGGTATTTGATGACGTAAGAACCCACAGAGGTGCAAAGCGGAAAGGCTTACTACAGGTCTCTCTCTACTGAGGACCTCAGACACGATCAAGATAAAATCTGACTCCTGCTCTAGGAGCTGAAAATCCAGGGGAGAGACACGTAGGTGTGTGAAAAGAAATTTTAGAATAAAAACTAATAGTAAAACAAACAACTGTATACAGATTATGATGGTGACACAACTTTTGGAAAAGAGGCCACTTACTTCCGCCTGGAAAGTAAAGGGAAGGGAAAAGTGTCCCGATCAGCCAAGTGTGGAAACACCGTCACGCACTCAATCCACATGAAGCTTGCTCTGGGCGCTAAGCAGCTTCTCAACTTTATGATAAAACAGCTTCTGATTTTCAAACTGTTCAAAGGGATTAAATTTTTTTAGTTTGTATTACCATAAAATAGAGACGTAAAACAGACTACGGAAAACAAGAGCAAATCATAATGCACATCAGTGGTTTGTCACACAGTGAACACAGCCACCTGGCCAGAGCTAAGGTCAACAGACAGAAACTACCTGGGTCCCCACAGTGCAGCTTTCAACAAAAAGTGATGAGGCAGGAAGACAAACCAACAGGAAACCACGGCCTGTCCACAGGGAAGAGCAATCCGTAGAAACTGTCTCTGAGGGACCCAAACATGCACTGAGGAGACAAAGACTTTGAGTGAGCTATGGTATATACGCTCCAATGACTGAAAACAACCATGGTTAAAGAACTGAAGTGTGAGAACAACATTTCACCAAAGAGAGAACATCAATAAAGATACAGCAATTACAAAAAGAACCAAATGGAAATCCTGGAGTTAAAAGGTAAGTAACTGAAGTTAAAAACCCAAAATGGATCCCAGATGTAAATGTAAGACTAAAACCTGTACAGCCTCCACAATAGCACAGGAGGAGATCTGTGTGGCCCTGGGCTTGGCAATGACTTTTTGAAGGACAACAGTAAAAACACACTCCAGAAAGAAAAAATGGGTAAGTCAGACTTCATTCAAATTAATATTTTCCCCTTTGTGAAAGACACAGTCAAGAAAATGAAAAGACAAGCCATGTACTGGGAATGTTGTTGTTGTTGTTGTGTGCCGTCGAGTCGCCCCGACTCATAGCGACCCCTCCTTGGGTTTCCGAGGCAGTATCACTACGGAAGTAGGATTGCCCAACCTTCCTTCCGAGCAGTGGCTGGTGGGTTTGAACCGCCAGCCTTCTGGTTAGCAGTCAAGTGCTTTAGCCACTATGCTACCAGATTTGCAAAACACATATCTGATAAAGGACTTGTATCCAAAATATGCAAAGAATTCAACAAAAAGAAAACAAACAACCCAACTGAGCAAAAGATCTGAAGGCACCTCAACAAAGAAGATACACAGATGATAAAAAAAGACCTAAACAGATCTTCAACATCACCTGAGCTGCAAATTAAAACCACAGAGAGATTCCACTGAACACCTACTAGCATGGCTGAACTCCCCAACACTGGACGCATCCAATGCTGCTGAGAACGTGCAGCAATAGGACTTCCATTCACTGCTGGTGCCACTTGGAAAGGCAGTCTGGCAGGTCCTTCCAAGCTAAACGTCGGCTCACCATATGACCCAGTAATCATGCTCCTAGGTATTTACCCAAATGATATGAAAACATGTCCACAAAAAGACACACATACAAATGTTCATGCGGCATTATTCATAACTGCCAAAACTGAAAGCAACCAAGGCGTCCTTCAATAGGTAAACGGATAAACTGTAGTACATTTATGCAAAGAAATATTGTGAACAATAAAAAGAAATGAGTCATGAACAACTGTATGGCAACTAACTGGATAATCTAAATGAAATGGACAAATTCCGAGAAGCACACAACCTACTCAAACTGACTCAAGAGGAAATATAAAGTCTCAACAGACCCACAAGTGTAGAGATTGAATCGATGATCAAAAACCTCCCAACAGAAAACGGTCCTACACGAGATGGCTTTACTGGGCCATTTTACCAAGTGTTTAGAGAAGAGCTGACACCAACACTGTTTACACTCTTCCAAAAGATAAGAGAAGGAAGGAATAATCCCTAATTCATTCTTTGAAACAAACATAATCCTGATACTCAAACCATATAAAGACACCAGAAGAAAACTCTCTTATGCACATAGTCTCTCTTACAAACAGATACAAAAATCTCCAACAAAAAAAAGTAGTAAATACAGTCCACCAGCCTATTAAGAGAGTCATCCACCATGACCAAGTGGGATTTATTGCAGGAATGCAGGAATGCAATTCACACCAACAGAACAGAGGAAAGAACGATATGATCGTGTATATGGATACAGAAAAAGCATCTCGTAAAATTTAATGCCCTTTCTCAATGGAAGCCCTAAAGAAGACTGGAATAGAAGGGAAACGCCTCTATATGATTCAAGGCAGACATGAAAAGCTAACAGCCAACATCACACCTAGCAGACAAAGACTTTCCCCTTGAAACCAAGAGTAAGCAAAGGTGCCCACTTTCATCGTTTCTATTCAATATTATATTGGAAGTCCTAGCCAGAGCATTAAGTCAAGGAAAAGAAATCAAAGGTATCTAGATTGGAAAAGAAAAAGTAAAATTCTCTCTATTCGCTGGTGGTATGATCCTATACAGAGAAGATCCCAAAAGGTTCACAGGAAAATTCTACAGCTAACAGAGGAATTTAGCGAAGTTTCAGAGTATAAGGTCAACAAAAGAAAATCAGTCACGTTTCTGTACGTGAGCAATGGGAAATTTGAAACAATTAGGTAAACAATTCCATTTATAATAGCATTAATAGCATCTAATAGAATAGCATACCTAGGAATAAATCTAACCTGGGACATGAAGGACTTACACAAGGAAAATTATAAAACACAGCTGAAAGAGATTAAATAAACAGAAAAATGTGCCATGTCCATGGCTTAGAAGACTGAATACTGTTAAGATGCCAAAACTACTCAAAGTGGTCTATAGATTGAACGTAATCTCAATCAAAATTCCAAGAGCCTTTTAATAGTAATATAAAACCAATCCTCAACTTTATATGGAATAGTAAGAGGCTCCAAATAGCTAAAATAATGCTGAAAGAGAAGACCAAACTAGGAAGACTCACACTTCCTAATGCGAAAGCATACTATCCAGTTACAATCATCAAAATTGCCTGGTATTAGTGTAACAACAGACACATAGATTCAATGGAATAAAACTCAGAGTCCAGAAATAAACCCACACATCTAAGATCTAATGATTTTTGACAAGAGTGCTAATAAGTCCATTCGATGGGGAGAGAATATAGCTAAACAATATTTAACAAATATTGTTTAGGTAAATTTGATTTCCATATGCCAAAAAAAAAAAAAAAAAAACCAGGATCCCTGCCTCACACCATGCACAAAAAGAAATTCAAAATGGATTAAAGACCTAGCTGTGCGAGCTAAAAATCATACAATTCTTAGAAAAACAAGCATGAAAAACACCGTCAGACCTGGCTTTCAACAGTGGATTATCTAATATAATAACAAAAGCAAAAAGAGCGAAAGACAAAATAAATAAATGGAACCGCATAAAAACTGAAAATTTTCTTCATCAAAAACTTCACCAAAAAAAAGTGAAAAGACAAGCTACCAACTGGGAGAATACCTTTGGAAACCACATTATCTTACAGAATCTAGTAACCAATATACATATATATAGATACATATATAAAACTTTGACAATTTAATAAAAAAGACAAACAACTCAATCACAAAATGAGCAAAGGACTTGAATAGACAGTTCAACAAAGAAGACATCCAGCCAGCCACCAAACACATGAAAAGATGCTTGAGTCATTAGCCATCTGAGAGATGCAAATCAAAACCACAATGAGATACCATTACACTCCCAACTTGGATGGTTAAGAAACAGAAAATAACAAACACTGGCGAGGATGTGAGAAAATTGGAATCTTTATCCACTGCTGATGGGAATGCAAAATGGTACATCTGGAAAACAATGTGGTGGTACCTCAAAAAACTAAAAATAGAACCACCATAAACCAAAAATCCAACCCAAACCCACTGCTGCCAATAATGACTCACAGCAACCATACAGGACATAGCAGAACTGCCTCATGGGGTTTCCAAGGCTGTAAATCTTTTCAAAAGCCAATTGGCATGTCTTTCTCCTGCAGAGCAGCTGGTGGGTTCAAACCTACCTTCTGTTAGTAGCCCAGTGCATGAACCACTGCACCACCAGGGCTCCTTACGACTATCATATGACCCAGCAATGCCATCCTTAGGTAAATAAATACCCAAAAGACTTCAAAGTAGAGAATCAAAAAAAGACTTGCACACCAATGTTCACTGCAGCACTGTTCACAACAGCCAAAGGGTGAGACACCACCTCAAGGTCCATCAACACATGACTGGGTAAGTAGAATGTGATACACACTATCAGCCTATCGGAAAAACTAAGTCTTAATACATGCTACCCTATGGATAAAGCTTGAAGACATTACGCTGAGCAAAATAAGTCAGTAACAGAGGGAAAAATACTGTTATGACCTCACTTATATAAAAAGAAAAGAACGGGCAACTGTATAGAGACCCAAGTTTATTTATGAGGAGGGAGGGGATTAGGGGTGTTAACCCTGATACAAAAATCGCACTGATCAAGGGTAGCGTTGCACAGCCGATTACTGTAACTGCTATGAGTAAGCTGTGTACCTGTGAAAAGTTGAATGGCCAAAAGTTGTGTGACAGATATATTTACGACAATGACAAAAAAAAAAACAGAGTAACTGCTGAGGCTGCTTATGTACAACCAAACACATGTCATGGGATTTGGTCCCCTGCTTTGAAGATTTAGGGTCACTGTTTTATGGGACATCCCAGTTAATTGGCCTAACAACATGTTTAGTACTTTTACTCTACCTCCTAATTCACTGCATAGTGCCTGGGGGTCCTAACACCTTTCAAGGACCATCCAACGAGTAACAATTGGTCTCTATTCACCTGGAACCAAAAAGGAAGGACAACAGTCAGGAAGGGGAGAAGGATGTGGAACGAACTGCCTCTGTGAACAACTACCACCTCTGCTGTGAGACAAGACTGGATGGTCCCAGCTACCATTACTGAACATCTGACCGAAGATTCCAGAAAAGAATCTTTATCAAAACAGAATTTCAAAGGACTGTAGACCTTCTGGAGCCACAGAAGGTAGACAGCCCCCTAAAACTAATGGCCTCAGATAATCTTTGAAGCTCAAACCATAAATATCCCCGAAGACTTCTGAAGCCAAACAGTAGTTCAGCCTAACTAGTACAAACGCCTGTCTTGAGCACTGGACTCTTTAAGAACTATGTATATGGGCTCCAAGTGACAACAGCCACTCCAAAGATTGGACAGGAACCTGGGGGGCAGTGAGTTTATGGGAACGATGGAAGCAACTCAGGAGAGGCGGGTGCAGGCGGCTGGACAACTCGCAGAATGCCGTCAGTGTCCCCGACCTGTCCGAGGGGAAACCGCTGAACTGACAGATGCTTTGCGATGTTATATTCTCAACAACAAAAAAGGAAATAAAATTAAATTTAAAAAAAAATTAGCTCCAACGCCATGAAAAAGCATGGAGTAACCACAGCTGTATGTTGCTACGTGAAGATCAGCAGTCTGAGAAAGCTGCCCACCACAGGGTTCCAACCGTCTGACCTCCTAGAGAAGGCCGACCAGAGAGTGAAAAACGATCAGCGGCTGCCAGGAGTCCAAGCGGGGAGGGAAAAGTGGGAGCCCAGGCCCCGTTCAGGGCAGTGATGCCATCCTACGTCATTCGGCAGACTCCGCAGCTGTGTGCATTGAGTGTGGGCACCACCCAGGATCTCCCCAAACAGATCAGGCCAAAGAGCTCACATCAAGACACATCACAAGTAACCGTGTGCAACGACAAAGACATCTGCCAAGCAACCAGAGAGAAACAACACATTATCTCCAAGGGCAAAGACCGAGACTTACGGAATCTCTCACGAATGAATGCCCACAAGGCACCCGTCAACCTCTAATCTTGAGTGAGCCACCGACTGCTGCCGCTATGGCTTCATCTACCTCCTCCCAGGGCACCCTGCATATTTTCACAACTTCTTGGGGTTTTTTTCCTCTTACACTGGGAATGCCCACCCTCTCCTACTCACCATCTTCCAACCATTCCTCTCACCCTTCAATGCCTCCTCAGACCTCCTCATTCAGACTTTCTGAGTCAGCATGAATCAATTACCCATTACTGTTCAATTCCCTCATCAGAATTCCAATTTTCACTGTGTGTCTCATCTCTCAGAGGTGGTAAGCTCTTTGAGGGTAATCCCCAACAACGGGCTATGCACACAACGGTCCCTAAATCGGCATGACAAGAACCTGCTGTCTTTAGAAATGAATGACAGACATAACTGTTTGAGACATCTGCAGGGCAATGCTGGGTCTGCCCGAGATACTCACGGCCACTCTGACTCGGGCTGCATCTGGTGAGCTTCTATGACGCCGATGGCGATATTGAGGTTTTCCTGCAGCTCATGCATTCTCTCAGGATTAAGGGTTGTGAACATAATCATTGACGAGTAGGCCACAATCTTTCTGTCATGATGATTTAAGCAGGTACTTCAAACAGAGAGAGGAAACTTTAGCCCAATTGAACAACACGGTAAAATACGTTTATAACAGACATGATAATAACCTCATTAACAAATTCAGTACAGGTAGATGTTTGGGAGAAAGAATTACAGCACTTTAAAACAAGTGCATTATATACTGTAACAAGATCTAATTAAAAATATAAAATCAGTCACAATAAAAACTACCCAATGTTAAAGCTGTCGCTGATTTATAACTTCAAAGCAAAAAGCAAAGTAACAACACTGATCAAAGAAAAAAGACTAAATTATTACATTTATAAAGCAGGAAAATGCTCATTCTCATTAAACAAAAAAAGGAAAAGAGAAAATGGTAACTCGACAACACAGGCTTCCCTCACAGCTGTGAGAGGCCGAATGTCCAAGGAAAACAGAGAACTTGGAGTCGCGTGCCTCAGTGCACAGCCTGGCTAACCTGTCAGCTCTGACAATGGATTGTCAGTTATTTTATAGGTCACACAGTATGACAGGATTTGGGTTTTTTTTCCATTTGAACTTCCTCACATTCTTCTGAGTGGAGGTATTATTCCCGTGTTACAGAAAAGCTCTGTGGAAACTGAGGCTCCGAGACCAGGCACGTTACTCCCTGGGGGCACAAGCCACAGCCTGCGGAGGCAGAACTCACACTTGGTTGTGTCTGTCTCCCACACATGTCAACAGTGAAGTCCCATCACCGCCTTCAACATGCGTGCTGCTATCAAACACGACGTGCATCCAGAGCCCTGTCCACCTAGCTCACAGGCCTTGTCAGGACCCACAGGGTCTGTGAGACCCCCACAGAAACCGCGCAGACTTCCCGACTGTGCTATGCCGAGCAAAGGCCTCACCTGTTTCTCCAGGACGCCCAGGGTTCACCCCAGCTGTATTCGTAATGACACTGCCCCTTTACTGCCCCACCAGAGCACGGGCTCACTGGGGGTAAGGAAAGCATCTCAGTGACCAGTGTGGTCCAGTCACTCAACGGCCCACCACAGGCACGCCAGCACAAAACCTGACACACAGCAGGTGTCCAAAATGTTTGGAGGAAATGAATTTTCAAAATAAGTAACTGTTCTCTCTGCAGCTTGAATCCCTCAATGTCTCTCCCACCCAAGTGCACTGATCAGAATCAGAAGCCTCACAAGCCCTTACACAGCTTCAGCCCCAACTCTGTGCAGGGATCCGAGAGCCAATCACAGATCCATAGCTAGAAGGACCCGAGACGGTGTGTGTCTCATACCCGAGACTGCAAGCACTGTGAGTGAGGGCCAAGGAGAGCTACGCAGCCAGGGATTTCCGACGAACGGAGGCTGTGGACCCAGAGAGCGCACAGGCCTTATAGCCCAGCCAGGCCACTTACCACCACGAGCTTCAGTCGCCCGTCTGTCAAAACCAGGGTAATACCACTTTCTTTGCAAGGCCGTTGTAAAGCACAGGGATGATGCACCTAAAAGGTCCACCTCAGGGCATTGGGACAACAGCTGCTGCCACCACCAAAGCCATCCCATTCACTGGCAACAGAACCTGGGTGAGAAGCCAGCCCTCCCACTCACAAAGGGGTCGTTTCTGTTACCTATCCTGCCCCCAGCACCTGCTCACCTGTACCTCAATGCTCAACTACATAGGAATCAACAGAGCTGGCTGAGAAAAAAGCAGGCACTCACCCAGGAAAAGACAAGGATCCCATCTGGCTACACGGATCGGACCCCGTATCTCATATTCTCCAAACCTCCCAGACATCAGAGCACTGCACGAAGCACACGCAAAGTGCTCACAAACAGGACTCACTGACTGTCCACACTTCTTTCATCATTCCAGAGTTCTACGTCCAAGTTTTCGTCCTTATAAATGTCAGCATCTGCAATGTTCTTCCTATTTGAACTATAACCCTTGTTTCTTTAACTAAAGTGAAACTGGGCAACAACACACACAGCTCAGTGAGCGCTCGGCTAAGTCTCACCGCACCCAGACCGAGGTCAAGGGCGTCTCCGGGCTCCACCAGGCTCCATCACTGCAGCCCTGCACGGGCTTCGGTCAGCCGAGGGTAGCTCTGGCTGGTTTTGAACTTCGCATTAATCGGATGATGTAGCCACACTCTTCTCAGACTCAGAAAAACTCTTGTCTAGGTACTCACAAGAAGAGTTCCGGGAAAGCATGGGTCCAAACGACAGACTGGGACTCTTCATTCCGTGAGGCCACGTTGCCCAGGAACTGCAGGCCGCAGCGGAAAGCTGAGAAGACACCAGGGCAAAACCAGAGTTAGAGGACTAACCAGTATTTAAACACAAAAGGAATAAACAAATGGGTCTTGATAAGAACTGTTTGCCATGTTATTGAATGGCAAGTCTCTCTCTTCCTCTCTAGACCTTTCAGAAAGGTCTCTCACAACCTAACTTTTGGCACGCCTCACTAGAACAACTGATTCCATACCAAATCAATTAGTTTCACAAAATAGATGGTTAATGTCAGCACAAGCAGCTGCAATGACCCTGAATGTCATGGGAAGAGGAGTGCCTAGTAAAAGGCAGTGACTCTGAGACTGGATTTTGAAAACTCTAACTACATTGCTGTTTCATAAAGACATCTAAAACTGCCAAAATACTAAAAGCTAGATAACAGAAGAAAGATACACTGGGCAAATGCCAGCCTGAGCAGGAAGTCTGACTAGTTCAAATTAGACACAATAAACCCTACAGCAGAAAGCAGTGACGATTCAAGGAAAAAAACAGTCATTTCAGAATGACTCCCTAGGCATCACAGATGGGTGGGGCTCGGCCGCAAAGCACGGGCGATGACTGTTGAATGAGGTGAGACTCCTGGTGTCAGGAGCCGTGCAGTGGCCTCTGACTCACAGCCACTCTGCACTATTACGACACGCGAGGAAACGGAGGCACCAAGTCGTACGCTGCCCAAGGCAAGCAGCGAGGCAGGCCCAGCCCGAGCCAGAGTGCTGGGCCAGGACCCTCCACTGAAACAACACAGCTGGTATCTGGCCAGTTTACACTGGCATGGCGACGCTGACTATGAAAATATTAACACACTTCTGTACTTAATGGGGATCAACTTAAAGGACGTTCTGTTCAGTGAAGTCAGTCAATCACAGAAGGGCAAACACTGTATGAGTCCACTACTGTAAAAAGTCCAGGAGAGGTTTACATGGGAAGGAAACCTTTGTTTGTCACCAGGGATGGGAGAGGAGGGAAAACTGCTTGACAGGTAAGAGGCAAGTATTGATCTGGGCGAAGGGAAAGGCAATACACCAAAAGTGAGGGAGCAGCACACCACCACTTAGGAAAACGAACACACAGAGAGGTGCACAAGAGGGACGGCCAATGAAGATACACACTTTTACACACACACAATCGTACGTTACCAGTAGCAACAACCTACAGGGAGACACAAAGGGAGACAGGCTGAATGACCAGGGATGTCTGGGCAAAAGGAAACACACCCGGGGTGCAGTGACTTACCCGGCACGGCTTTTTCGGCCATGGTCTTTGTGACTCCCACCCGATTACTGGGTGGAACCAGGCAAACAGGGCGTGAGGAACTCTAACGGGGGGACTGGGTCACTCTGCCAGGCTTAAAATGAGCCTTCCCAGAGGCAGAAGGGGGGATCTCCGTGCCATCAAAAGAGAAGAGCTGGAGGTGAAGTGGGGCGTGTCCCTGGACCTGTGATCCCTGTGCCGGACCTCCTTGGCCCTCAGCAGATGACCCGCAGACAGACAGGACCGGCAGAGACGACCAGCTGAGGAACTAAGAGGCCTGAGAGGGCAGCGGCTTGCTGCCCACAGAGCGAGAAAGCTGGGGGTGCCCTCAGGCAGGAGGCTTGCTGGTGGAGTGGGGTGCCCCTAGGTGCACCTATCGGCAGAGCTTTGCAACGCTTGCCCGAGCAGGGCAGAGGCCAGGCCGAGAGGCCAAGGGCCAGAGGCGTGCCTGAGGGTACAGCAGAGGGGAGACCGTCCTGATCGAAGAACTGGATCCTGGGAGCTTCCTGAACCTGAGTTCAGGTTCAGGAGCCTGTTACTGACAGCCTGAGCCTGTTACTTCCCTAATAAACCCCATAATCATGAGCATTGTCTGTGAGTTCTGTGTGGGCATTGCAATGAATTACCAGACTCAGCAGAACAGCAGTGAGTGCTGTGGGAGGGACGGCTGGTGTCAGAGTTGGTACAAAGGCTAGAGGGTGGCAGCAGGTCTGGCCTCACAGGAATCAGCCTTGGGTTGCTGATGGTGACTCTCTTTCCTTGTGAGTTTGGAGGAGGTCAGAGGAGGATGCCATCCCCATGACCTTTTTAAAAAACCCATGACCATATGTAACTTTGACAGATGATATCTCTATATGTGTATCTGTATGTGCTATAAAAATGTCCATACATAAAATACAGCTAACAGGGCAAAGTTATGATAACTTCTTAGCCACAGCCAAACACCGTGTGGGAAATGAGTTACTGGGCCCATGGGCTCGCAACCATGTCGTAGGGCCCATCAAACTCAACTGGCATTACAGACTACACAAAAATATTGTTCTACCCCCTACTTTGGCGAGTCACAACGAGGGTCTTAAAAGCTTTCAAGCAGCCATCTCAGATTCAACAATTGGTCTCTCCTCTGGAGCAACGAAGAATAAAGAAAACCAAAGACTCATGGAAACAATGAGCTTATGGGACTAGTGGACCATGCGAACCTCAGCCAACATGACCCTGAGACCAGAACTAGACGGTGCCCGGTTACCACTGTCAACCCTTGGAAAGGAGAGATCCTGGACTCAATGGGAGAAAAATGTGGAACAAAACTCAAAATCATAAAAAAAACCAGGCTTACGGGTCTGACACAGACTGGCGAAGCCCCCAAGACCATGACCTCCAGTCACGCTTTGCGACAGACAGGCGTGTAAGGGGAACACTTACACCAGGGAGGTACACTCCTTAGAACACTCACCCATGGGAGATCAGAAGGGCAGCATTTGCACAGGGAGACAGCTCAGCGCAGGAAGGCTCAGGAAAGAAGGACAGGGAAAAGGCAACCGCAGGGAGGAAGTGGGAGGACAGCTGTTACACTGTGGGGGTTGCAGTCAATGTCATGAAACAAAATGTGTATGCACTATTGTATGGAAAATGAATTTCCTCTGTAAACTTTCACCTAAATCATAATTAAAAAAAAAAAAAAAAAAAACTTCTGTACTTTGTGGTACTGTGGTTAAGGCATTCAGCTGCTAACAAAAGCACTGGCAGTTCGAACCCACCGCCTGCTCCGCGGGAGAAAGATGAAGCAGTCTGCTTCCGTGAAGACTGACAGCTCTGGACACCCTCTGGGGCACTTCCACTGCAGGAGATACCTGCGAGTCAGAGCTGACTCAACGGCAGTGGGTTTGTTTGGGTTTGGTACATTGTGGTAACCAGACATTGCTTCCCACTGAGTGCCTACCCCTAACCCAGACCCCT
>NW_006922111.1:714012-725426 GCF_000298275.1 Orycteropus afer afer | reverse complement strand
CCGCGGGAGAAAGATGAAGCAGTCTGCTTCCGTGAAGACTGACAGCTCCGGACACCCTCTGGGGCACTTCCACTGCAGGAGATCCCTGCGAGTCAGAGCTGACTCAACGGCAGTGGGTTTGGTTTGGGTTTGGTACATTGTGGTAACCAGACATTGCTTCCCACTGAGTGCCTACCCCTAACCCAGACCCCTCCTCGGGACACATTCCCTATAACTAAAAGCCCACCACCTGACAAGAGCTCTGTCCGCTATGGCGGTGCCCCTACACTGTAAGCATGCGCTCTGGTTAACACTAAGGCCAGGCCGTGCTCCACACGAAGAATATGACACATGCAAAGGTCCTGAGTGAGAAGAGGGCCCCAGGCCTGTGGAACCACACACCACGTGACTGCAGCACCAGGAAAACAAGAGGAAGGAATAAGGTCATGGGAAAGGTACTAACACCAATGGTGGCTGACATTCCCTGACGTCCACTATGTGCCAGCCACCGCGTCCTAACCGTACCATCTCCTTCACCCCACAATCACCTCTGAAGGTAGGTAGTAACCTGATCCCCATTTTACAAACCAGTGGACCAAAGCCCTGAAAGGTCAGGTTACTTGCCCGAGGTCATAAAGCAGGAGAAGAGGACTGGCCAGGTTCTCCTCCCCGAGCAGGCAGGAGGAGTAACCAAGGACGGTAACAGCAGCAGGGTGTCTGAGCTGAAACAGAAGATCCCGGCCCGATTCAAGGGCTGCCATGGGGAAGCTCCACGCAGACCTTGCTGAGGACAAGCGGGTTACTGAGACCCCTCGGAGTTTCTAGGTCTCCGCATTCCCGGAACAGTGGGCTACCCTGCTGACCCAGCTCCCGAGCTCCCGGCCTTTGTCACCGGAGCTTCCCTGGCCCTGGTGCCCCCCGCCTCAGCCTACCCTTCAAACTCTGTCACCTAATCCCTAGCTGAGCACAGAGCAGGGCTCCTGGCTCCACTAGCTTAAAGGCAGAGCTGCTGTAAGGAAGAAAGGGGACAGGGTGGGATGGTCTGAGCTGTCCATTCACAATGCACAGCAACGCAAAACTGACTTTCCAGACAAGAGTCACAAGACTGCTGTCCAAAATCAAAACGCGAAATTAAAAAGGTAAGCAGACAAAGTAAGCCAAGAGCCTCAAAACAGAATTAAGTTCATGTTATAATCTCAGCCGAAGCAGGAAAGCACACGGCAAATACACACTCATAACCATACGTGCAAACTGAAAAACGACACGACAAAGCCCAAGTGTCTGTCTCATGCGCCTGAGGACACAGTGGGCCTGAGTTTTCCTCATTCTACTTTTTAGAGATTTTAAAAATTATTCCGTAATGCAATTATATAAATTTCGAGAAAAATAACTTCATTTTTATTCAGACAAGCCATCATTAAAAACACACCTCCCTATGGCATATTTCAGAACGTTAACCCCCAGTCCCTGTGAAATTCCATTTAACACACACATAGCCAGCACAGTAAGGTGTGGAAGCCAACTGACCCGGCAATTCATCAAGCAACAAAAACTGAGCGCTCTGGATCAGAACACAATTCCGAAAAGGAAAAAGTGTATAAAGACGTCCCAGAAACAAAGTGAAAACGCCAGCCGAGTACAAACGACAGCTCAGTTTTACCAAACCGGTTATCAACCCATCTTTATGTAAATACTGCAAACATTACAAAGCTCCTCAAAAATGCCAACATTATTTTTACAGATCCGAAAAGAACAAAGGCCAAAATCAACACCAATAACGCAATTAAAATAGCTCGGGCTAGTGTTTACACACACCTGACGAGCATGAGACAGTCCTCACACCGGCAATGACTCCCTGCAATAATACGCTACATACTATTTTGACAATGTAATTACAGTTCTTACCTCAAGGGTGGTAACAAAAACCTGGCACAGACATCCTGCTAAGAAGCTGCCCAGAATAAGGTTCTCAGAGAAATAGGGAAAGGCAGCAGGGACACCATACCAGAAGCAGAACACCTGCTACAAGATCACACATATTAGGTGTGAGCTAACATGCTACAAAAATGTTCAAGTGTCACTGTCAGAGCCAAATGTCATTGTTAAAACCTAGATAAGGCTTAGTAAGTTCACTCACTAACTCTTTTTGTCAAGAAGGTGGGTGAGAAGCAACACTTAACTTCCATTTTCCTTCTTGCCTCAGTAATAACATGTTCCAACTCTCACCATAAATACAGGTCATCTACTCACCAATGATACAACTAAAGACTTACAGATCTAAAAACTAAACACAGTCCATGTCTGAGGATTAGAAAACTCAATGTTGTTAAAATGGCAACTCTCCCAAAACTCATCTATAGATTCAAAACAATTTCCACTAAAATTCTAGCTGCTTACCTGTCAGGCAGTCCAATTATATAGAAACACAAAACTTACCACAGCTTCAACAATTTGGAAAAAGAGTAACAAAGTTGTAGGACTTCCACTTCCTGATTTCAAAACACATAATATAAAGCTACTGCCATCAAGCCAAGGTGGTACTGCAGAAGGGCGGGAACACAGAGCGAAGACAGTACCAGAGTCCAGATGTAAACTCACACTTTCACAGTCACTCATCATCAGAAATGGTGCCAAAGTGACTTGATGGAGAAAGGAGTCTTCAGTAAATGCTACCAGCACAACTGTATATCCACATGCAAAAAAATGAGCTTAGAGCCTTACCTCACACCAAACATAAAACTGAAAAGACGATGAATCACTGTACTATATAAAAGAGATAAAACTATCAAACTTTTAGAAGAAAATCTCCGTAACTCTGGGTTAAGCAGAGTTTTTAGACTAAACACCAAAGTACAATCCATAAAAGGAAACACTGGGTGCTGGGGACAGATACCAGGACTAAATGCACATGGGCACGTGGTTCCTTTGTGAGGTGAGAGTCTAACACTGGCCTACGATGATTTCTACACAACTCTGTAAAACTCTGTAAAAATCACGAACTTGTAACACTTCAAGTGGATGAATTTTATGTCTTTTATATGAAATGTGTCAATGATTGTTAATATGTATATAATGTAAATGATGCCTCAGCAAAGTTGTCAAAAATTAAACTGATACAACCACACCTGCCTGAGCTGTCAGCAACTCTCAGCACGTGATGTGCAACCAGCCTGTGAGGATCTACTACCTCCTGTGACTGGTAGACATCAACAAAGAGCCAAGCCACCAACAAAACAAGAGTACACTCATCAATGGCAAACTGGTTCATAAAAGCCCTTTTGAAATCTGCTCTTTCAAATTTTTCATTAGATCATCTTCCTGCAGCAGCGAAGAGAATGTTAATATCCTGAGGAAAGGCTGGGTCATATACCGTATTTTGTAAAAAATCAACTATCAAATCACTTGTAGCAAATCTGAGAGCAAAGGAGAGTAGGTGGAGAGGACATGGAGTCAAGGGAAGGTGTTCTCAACGATGAACAGGAGAGCATACCATATGCTGATGAAAATGGCGGGGCAGAGAGGGAAAACGTGATGATGCAGGGGACCGAGGGGCTGATGTCAGTGTGACTGAGCAGGCGAGCGGGACCCTACCCACGCAGAGAGGGGCCAGCTCCACTGAGTGGCTTCATCACAGAGTGTGTGCGGGGATTCCAGTCTGCATCTTTGTTTAGGAATCCATCATTAAGAGAGAAGCCCTCTTCCTCCACCACAGCTCTCAGCTTCTGCCAGGGACCCACTATCCAGCACCTCAGTATTTCTCAGCAACTACAAATCAAAGCACATGCTGAATTTTTTTACTAAGTGACCATTCCACACAGACTTCAAAAACAGCTGCCTTTCCAGAGTGATAGCAACTTCTTAGCCACAGCCCAACACCATGAGGAATGAGTGAGTCACTGGGTCCATGGCCACGGGACCACAGTCGTGGGGGACGTGAAGCTCAACTGGCATAACATACTTCACAAAAACACTATTCGATATTCTACTTTGATGAGTAGCAACTGGGGTCTTAAAAAATTTGCAAGCAGCCATCTAAGACGCAACAACTGGTCTTTCCTCATCTGGAGCAAAGAAGAGTGAATAAAACCAAAGACACAGGGAAATAATTAGTCCAAGGGACTAGTGGACCATGAGAACCTCAGCCTATAAGACCCTGAGACCAGAAGAGCTAGATGGTGCCTGGCTACCAGTGTCAACCACCCTGAAAGGGATCAAAATAGGAGATCATGGATAGAGTGGGAAAAAAATATGGAACAAAATTCAAAATCATAAAAAACACCAGGCTTACCGGTCTGATGGGAGTTCCGGTAGCGTAGTGCCTAGGACATTTGACTGCAAACCAGAAATCTGGTGGTTCAAACCCACCAGCCACTCCTCAGAAGGAAGACTGGGCAATCTACTTCTGTAGTGATACTGCCTCAGAAACCCAAGGAGGGGTTGCTATGAGTCAGGACTGATTCAATGGCAGTGAGTTTGGTTTTTCAGTTTGGTACTGGTCTGACAGAGATGAGTGAAACCCCCAAGACCATAGCCCCTAGTCACCCTTTGGGCCTGAAACTAAACTCACTCTTGTGGTTTCCAGTCAAACAAAAGATGCAGGCGTGTAAGATGAACATTTATACCAGGTAAGTACACTCCTTAGAACAATCAACCATGGGAGACCGAATATATAGGGAGACAGCTCAGAGGGCAGGAATGCATAGGAAAGAATGACGTAGGGAAAGGGTAACCACAGGAAGGAAGAGGGACATTACATTATGGACATTGCTATGTCATGAAACAAAATGTGTATGAACTGTTGTATGGAAAATGAATTTGCTCTGTTAACTTTCACTCATATCACAATTAAAAAAAACAAGTAGCTGCCTTTCTGCAACAGACCAAAATACGCCTTTAATTGCTGATTTTCAACCTCCAATTCTGAGCACTAAAGATTCTATTACATTATAGAATAGAGTTGTAAAAATACATTTAAATATATAAGTTAACATTTACAACTAAATGCTGGACCCTATCAATTTCTTGGAAATACTCAAGAAAACAACTGCTGTTCAAAAAACTCACAGCAAACACTTCATGTGTAAATTGTTAGGTCATTCATTCAAAAAAGAATTACCATTTCCCAAAGAAGAGTTCAAAATCAAAAAGAAAGGCCCAAGAGTTTGAGAGTATGACTTCAAAACAGACACACAGAGAAAGAGTTAAACCGTGTGGGGAACTCCCACACCTGCCTCTGCCCATCTCCCCCCTGCTTCAGTTTCTGTACCTGGAGAAAGAGGCAGCCCTTTCACTCTCCGGAGAGTGCAAGGAACAGCCTCTCCAGTAAGTCAACAAAACTTCATGATACTCAAATCAGGAAACTGGGTTTCCCTCTTGATCCTGACTCAACAGCCACTGATAGGACATATGACAGCCACCAGAGCAGACATCCCTTTCTGTCCGAATACACGTGCAACTTATTAACATACTTAGTACCTGGCTCCCCTCACTGGAATGTAAGCTCTCTGAGGGCAGACTTCTGCCTGCTTGGTCAGTCTTGGTCACAGCTGACCCTACAACAGGGTCTGTTACATAACATCCATGAACACTGAAGGAAGGAGGATAGGGACTCACTCGCCCTCACTGACTTTTGTGAGGATGCTTTCCTAGTTCACCCATGAAGCTTCTAGTGTGGGAAACACAGCACATGTATGTCAATCAACGACATGATACTCAGTAAGAAGCCAGATATGACACTGCGTATTACCTGTCAACAGGGATTCCTGCTCCGTTTGCAGTTCACGGAAAAGAAGAATCAATTCAACTGCAACACCAATTGTATCCAAGTTCCTGTATTATGTTAAAAAAAAGAAAAAAAGACAAAGACGTTCATTCTCTTAAACGCTCATTTAAACTGATGACTCAGTGAACAGTGCTAAGACTACTGATTAACAGCTGCTGTGGCTGGCAGAGTGATGGCCCCTCAGAGATGCCCACATTCCCACCTGTGAGTATATGGCAATGTGATCACCAGGGTCCCCGTGAGAGGGATATGGGAGGGCACAGTCAGGGAGGAGATACACAGACAGAAGCAGAGGTCACAGTGATGCCACTACCAACAAGAGGGTCACAAGTCAGGGAATGTGGACGGCCTTGAGAAACTGAAAAAGGCCTGAGGGCAGGATGTTCTAGAGCCTGCAAGAGGAAGGAAGCCCTGCCAGCTCATTTCAAATGTCTGAATCCCAGGACACTAAAACAATCGATGTGTGCTGTTACGAGCACTAAGCACTTACGGTGATCTGTTACAGCAGGAAGAAGAAAGTAACATAGATTCTGGAACCAGCAATGTGGTGCTGATGTAATGAATGCCTAAAAACGTGTAGAAATGGCTTTGTAGTTGGCAATGGGTAGAAGCAGGAAGAACTCGGAGGAACATGACAGGAAAAGCCTAGACTGCCTTGGACAGAATGCTGGTAGAAATACGGACACTGAAGTTTCTGCTGGTGCGGGCTCAAAAGAAAACATGAAGCACGTTGTTGGAAACTGGAGGAAAGGCGACCCTTGTTATACATACAGCAGAACAAAGCTTGGCTGACTTGTGTCCTACAGTTAGGAAGAAAGCAAAATTTGTAAACAATGAAAGTGGACACTGAGCTGAGATTTTAAAGCAAAATGGTAAAGGTACAGCCCAATTTCCTCTTGCTGTTTATAGTAAAATATAAAAGAAAGAGACTGACAGAAGCAAGAACAGTTCATTAAAACAAAAGACCAAAGAGACTGACAAAGGGAAGAACTGTTCATTGAAGAGGAGCCAATTTTCAGCCCATCCATATGCTAAAACTGGGGAATTCACTGTCAGGAAGGACTGCTATGGGCAAGGCCCAACAACCTTTTGCTAATGCTTCACAGGATCAAAAGGTCAGAGCACTGGTCACATGGAGAGCTTTGTAGTGATTAGGCAGATGATTCACGGATTCCCCTCAGCCATCTCAGCCTAAACCAGGGAGAAAAATGAGATTAACCAGAAAAGACCTGTGGAAGACCCTCTTGTCTAATAGTTCCATAGCATACATAGGAGACCCACAAGTTTTCTGAGAATATCATAGCATTAGAAACCTGTCACCTTGGACTCAAAGAGACAGAGTAAGGATGAAATGAAAGAAGCCTGTCAAACTCCCCCAATCCTACAGGCAGGCAACATGCTCATGAAATTCCTCAGCTCCAAATGCGTGCTTCCCTTCGAGAAAAGGAAGAGTGCCCTGTGGGCAGAGCTGAGGGCCTAGAGGGTAGGGCCGAAAGCCACAGAGGATCATTCCCAGGGCTTGAAAACTAACAAAGTCTGCCAGCTGGATTCTGAGATTGCTTGGGACTGGTGACTACTTACTTCTTCCTTCCCACTTTCCCCCCTGTGGAAGGGGAAGGTCTACAGTCAGTATCCTGTGCCAGTCCCACACTGTATGCCGGAAGCAGGTAACTTGTTTTCTCATCTCACAAGATCACAGATGAAGAGGAATTCTGTCCCTGGACGGATCACATGCAGGGCCTCACTCTGTATCATTCACATGATTCAAATGATGAGCCTGGGCTTCTGATCTAATGAGACTTAGATAAAATTCCAAGCCTGAGCTGGTGCTGGGGTGAATATACGGTGCATGTGGGACAGAGGCGAATCTTTCAGAGCCAGAGGGCAGGATGTGGTAGTCCAAATAATGAGCCTCTCAACAACACGCACGTCCTAATGCTCCAAAGCATGAATATATATCACCTTATGCGGCAAAAGGAACTTCTCAGACGTGATTAAGTGAACGATCTTGAGCTGGGGAGGTTATTCTGGACTACCGTGGCAGACCTAATATAATCACAAGGGTCCTTATAAGAGGGCACAGTCAGAAAGACTGAAAGAAGCTATGTTGCTGGCTTTAGAAACAGAGGATGGGGCCGTGAGCCAAGGAAAGCAGGTGGCCTCTAGCAGCTGGAAAGTCAAGGCAATGGACTCTCCTGGAGGTGAGCCCTGTTGAGACCCTGACACCCAGCTCAGTGAGACTGATTTTGGCCTTCTGCCCTCCAGAACCGTGAGATAATAAACCTTGATGTTTTAAGCTACTAAGTTTGTGATAATTTGTTCCAGCAGCAACAGACCCCTCACACAGTCCCCACGTTTCTTTACTTCTCTAAAGGTAATCAGAACCAATCAAGACATTCACCACTGAAGGAGAGGAATCCGATCTGAATGGGTGAAATCCCAGACCCCTGTGTTAATGAGCTAATGGAAGGGGCTTGCAGAAGCCAGGGTCAGTGTGCACATGGCGAGGGTCCTCTCATCCTTTCCCAGGGCCAGGGGGTCAGAGAACCACTGTTCCTTCTCCCTTCTCCTGTGCATACGACTGGTGGGAGACAGGAGGCTCGACAAGGCCTCCCAGCAAAGAGGCTGGCCCACCACTCTCCTCCCACTCAGGCTTCTACACATGAACAGTTACCAGAAGGCAGACAGGTTTCTTGCTACATGGCTAGTAAGTTAAGAACAGTTTTACAGCTTTCTAGTGTTTGAGGAAAAAAAAAATCAAAAGAATAATATAATTTCATGGAAGTGAAAATTTTATGAAATTAAAATTTCTGGGTCATAAATAGTTTTATTGGAACCCAGCCACATTCGTTCAGGTATCGTCTACGACTGTTACACAATGCACGCGTTGAAATTTTACAAGATCACTGGCCCACAAAGCCTGAGAAGTTTCCTATCTGTCCCTTTAAGAGAAGTACAGCAACCCCGCAATAGGGGTTATTTACATGCAGAACCCATTGCTTTCCACATCTGGCATACCTTCTTGAAGTTTCCCATGGCTTAGATGGTTTGCTTGGCTCTAACACACCCTGCTCCACAGACCCTTGGCAAAGTCCACCCAGAGGACAACATTCAGCCAATAGATGGGAGAAGACCTAGCCTCAATGCGGCACCTTGCCAATGAACTTTCTACTAACTTAAAGTACCAGACTAACGGGTGCTGGTGGCATCTGCATCCTGACTGGCATGGAAACGCTGGTTTTCATTTAGACTGGCCACAAAGTCCTCAGCTAGAATTGTTATTGTATTTGTGACTAAGAAATGTCTTTTCCCAAGCCAATGGCCTAAGCGGCTAGAATTTCCCCTTGAAAATCAACAGTGAACAGACATACAATTCTAAACGGTACAAGGAAGAAAATTAAGGCCTCCTTAAGTGTTGACTTCAGCCCGACATAAGCTGCCTGCAGCACAGGTATTACTAGTACACAAAGCACAGCCCTTGCCTTGATGACCATGCCAGAAACAGGTGATACTAGCAATGGTTATCTTCATGAGAGTGGGAATTTTATTTGTCATAGTATTTATTTTTCATAATGTTTAGATTTTTATACCTTGCACATATATTACTTTTACAATCAATAAAGAAAGAATCAGCTCTTTTCAAAGAACACGAAGACTCTCACCACCTTCTACTCCCCAATCATTACCAAGGCAGCACAGCCTTGTAGCGTCCCACACACCCAGCCTTTGATAGGACTTCACACGCGTCATTTCCTGCAAACCTCCTATCGATCCTGCGCAGAAGGCACTGTGCCTGTCCTAGGGATGAGAAAACAGGGACTAGAGAGCCTGGCACACTCTTCCCGGGTCGCATGGTGCACCCACACGCTAACAGGGCCACTGTGGGTCTCAGGGTGGGTGGTTGCAGCAGACCACTTGAAAGCTTGGATTTGAGAATCAGAATGTCTGGAGAAAGAGAGAACATTCTTAGGCTCTGGCACTAAAGAGTGGCTCTCGGGCAAGGTATTTAACCTCTCAGAGTCACAGCTCTCCTGTGAAAACGGACACACGGCAACACACTATGCCAGGGGTCTAGGGGGTCACCAGGGTACCTCCAGTAAAGCCGCGGGACAGAGCTGGTGCTCAGGACAGGCTTTGCAAACACTCCCTCCCCCCACTGAGGCTTGCTGAGCACAAAGTCAGCCATGCCGCTTCTCAGGCTCTCCTTCCTTCCCACCCCCACCCCACCAGGGGCTGCCCTGCCTGGGAAAAGGACAACCCAAACTGTCCTGCTGGCCACTGCTTCCAGCAAGCACACAGGCAACAGTCAAAATGAAACGTTTATTATCAGAGCGTACTGTTGCCTCTACTCGCTCACACGCAAGCGGACGGCAGGCCCAGTTAGCACTGAAGGCAAACAACACTGGCTTTCTACCCGTCCCTTTTGATCTGAAAACATTCATCAATCATACGACAGCCTCCGGGACGAGACAGTCTAGGCAGCAAAGAGCTTCTGGAGCCCACCTCCACACATCACAGCTGTGACAGGGAGGCCTGGAGGCTCTATCCACATTCAAGTCCAGGAAAGTCAAGGGGAGCGTCGTCTGTGTGGCTCCTGACTTCACCACAAGTATAACTGTGTGATAAGAAGCAGATCTCATCAAATCAAAGAGGGAAGGCACTCAGTTCTGAGGGGAGACTAATGTGGGAAAAAAAGACCACCACCAGGCAACTCTGAGGCTCCCTCTCCACTGCGTTAAAAACACGCACATGGTCGAATCACTGAAGTGGACTCTGCACCTTTATGCTCTGAGGGAAACAAGGACATCTCAGAAGCGGATGAAGCAGGCTCCCTGTTCAATGTGAACACGGGGTAAGTAATGAAAACGTCAGAACATGTATAGCTAAGACAAGTGACAAGTAAACACGAGTGCATTCAAGAAGGAGAATGCAGAATTAAACAATCAGAACAGGATTCCTCCCACTGTGCAGTATACAAACCAAATACCTGAAAACACATTATAAGCACAAGAAAGCACAAGAAATCTACATAACCCCTACTGGTAAACACCACCATCGGGTATTCCACTGCATCCTGGCTTATGAGGCTCCCACCCAAGACGTGCAATGGACCCACCCCCTCCCCTGGAGGGGAAAAAGATGGTCATGAAATGAGAAAGGATGATGCCAGGACACCAAAACCACTCCTAACAGACCCAGCCAGACCTACGGACAGAGGCAGCGTGCACACGCATAAGGGCTGTGTAACTACAAAACCACCACCTGATGGAGTCCTGGTTCACGGGGCACTCGATGCAGGCGTTCCGCAGACACCTGAAGCACTCGGTGATCAGCTGCAGGCTGGAAGCCAGGTGCTCTGCTTGGGAAGGATCCCTGCAGGCCAGTTCAATATCATGGGAGGACTTCTTTAAGATGCCCAGAACTCTCTGGAAGATGCTCCTGGGGGCTGTTTCTCTGAAAGAGGACAAAATTGTTTGTTACTAAAGCAAAAATCAAAAACAAACAAAAAACCCACTGCCATGGAGTCCATTCTGACTCACAGCGCCCCTAGAGGACAGAGGGGAACCGCCCCACAGGGTTTCCAAGCCTGTCAATCTTCACAGGAGCAAAGCCCAAACCACACCCACTGCCTGGAGTCCATTCTGACCCACAG
>NW_006922111.1:711091-713458 GCF_000298275.1 Orycteropus afer afer | reverse complement strand
CACCCACTGCCTGGAGTCCATTCTGACCCACAGCGCCCCTAGAGGACAGAGTGGAACTACCCACAGGGTCTCCAAGGCTGTCAGTCTTCACGGAAGCAAAGCCCAAATCACACCCACTGCCTGGAGTCCATTCTGACCCACAGCGCCCCTAGAGGACAGAGTGGAACTGCCCCACAGGGTCTCCAAGGCTGTCAGTCTTCACAGAAGCAGACAATCACGTCTTTCTCCCCCAGAGCAGCTGGTGGTTTCAAACCACTGACCTTCTGGTTAGCAGCTGAATCTTTTAACCACTGCGCCACTTGAGCTCCCTTTGTTGGGGGGGCAGGGCAGACCACAAAAACACGTAATTTCCAATGGAGTCCTGGTTCACGGGGCACTCAATGTCCTGTTCAGAAAATAGCTTGTATCTACTTGTGTGGGGAGGGGGGCTGGGCTTTTCTGTTCCAGATCCCTAATTTACAACACGAAGTAAAATTCCACACACACGCTGCTGCTTCTGGCACCTGTCGTGGATTATTCAGTGAATCTCTGCAATAACCTTACCAAGTCAATACTGTCATGTCCACTCAAGAGTCTACCTTCACAAACATGGATCTACGGGTTGACAGACAGGTGGACAGGCTGAACAATCCAGGTATGTCTCGGCAGAAGGGAGTGTGCCCATGACCATGTATAGCGTTGGCAGACGATGGTTCTACAAGCGTATTTGTATGTCCTGTAAGAATGCCCAGGTATATAGCAGAGCTGACAAGGGGCAAGGCTGCGGTGACTTCTTGGCCACAGAAAGCTACCCAGAGGGAGTGAATGGTCAGATCTGTGGGCTCAGGACTATAGTCACAGGGACATCAAGCTCAATTGGCATGAAAACAGTGCTCCACATCCTACTCTGGTAAGTCGTGACTGGGGTCTTAAAAGCTGCAAGCAGCCATCTGATGTCAACGATGGGTCTCTCCTCATCCAGAGCAAAGAAGAATGAAGAAAACCAAAGAGACATGGAAACTACTAGTCCAAGCGACTGGTACACCATGCAATCCTCAGCCTATATGACTATGAGACCAGAAAAACTAGATGGTGCCCAGCTACCACTGTCAACCACTCAGAGGGAGATCTGTGTAGGAGATCTTGGATAGGGAGGGAGAACAATGTGGAACAAAACTCAGATTAATTTGAAAAAAAAAAAAAAGGGACCAGGTTTGCTGGTCTGATACAGCCTGATGGAACCCCTGAGGACTATGGCCCCTAGCTGCCCTTCAGGCCTGGAATTGAACCCACACCTGTGGCTTCCAGCCAAACAAAAGCCAGGCATATGAGCTGAACGTTTACATTAGGTAGATACATTCCCCGGAGAGAACAATCATGGAAGAATAGAAGGGCTGTGTATGCACAGGGAGACAGCTCAGGGGGCAGGAGTGCATGGAGGATGGGCACAGAGAAGAGGTGGCTATGGAGACCAAATGGTAAGAGAACTGTTGCACTGTGGGAGATTACAGTCAATGTCATGAGACAAAGTGTATGTGAACTGCTGTATGGAAGATGAATTTGATCCAAATCACAATAAACTTAAAAAAAAAAATTCAATTATGAGGCCAGGCAATATTTACAAAGGACTGCCTGGAGGTCCAGTTTGTGGGGTAACACATGTGCTAATTTACATATTTCAACTACACAGAGGAGAGAGAGGAGTTAAGGAATGCCAGCTCTTCCACCAAGAGCGAATGCTCAGAGTGAAAAGGTGAACTGGTGGTCGTCCCTGCTGGGCATCTCGGTTCCCACACGCCTCAGGACCAAGACCATGGCCGGTATCAGGTATCGTTCCAGGGCCAGGAAGATGGAGAAAAGAGTTTTTCTGTGGAACATGGCACCCAAATGTGAGCCAACTTCTGCCCCCTAAGTCCCCTAAAGAGGCAGTTTGTTGGCAGAAAGGTGATGCCAGGGCAGAAACTGCTCTGCTGGACCGTCCACGAGATCCTCACAGGCAGTTCTGCCCACACACACTGTGGCCTTATGCACCCACTGTGGACTCTGACTCCACAGTGCCCCACATCTCACCCCTAGGTTAAGCCAGGCTCTCAGGGCACTGGACGTTTACACAGCACTGTTGCATGCTGGATGCCATCAAGTCGATTCCAACTCATAACAAACCCAAAGGACAGAGCAGAAATGCCCCATAGGATTTTCTAGGCTAAATCTTTAGGGAAACAAAACCCAAACCACACCCACTTCCATGGAGTCCATTCTGACCCACAGCGCCCCTAGAGGACAGAATGGAACCGCCCACAGGGTCTCCAAGGCTGTCAATCTTCACAGAAGCAAAGCCCAAACCACACCCACTGCCGTGGAGTCCATTCTGACCCACAGCGCCCCTAG
>NW_006922111.1:700054-710351 GCF_000298275.1 Orycteropus afer afer | reverse complement strand
CGCCCCTAGAGGACAGAGTGGAACTGCCCACAGGGTCTCCAAGGCTGTCAGTCTTCACAGAAGCAAAGCCCAAACCACACCCACTGCTGTGAAGTCGCTTTAAACTAATAGTGACCCTAAAGAACAAAGTGGATCTGCCCACAGGAATTCCAAGGCCGTAGTATTTACAGGAGCAGACCACCAAGTCTTTCTCCCACAAAGGGGCTGGGTGGGTTTGAACTGCTAACCTTTCAGTTAGCGCTTAACCTCTAAGCACTGTACCAGCAGGGCTCCTTTACACAGAACCACTCACAGGGAACCGCCCCAGTCACTGCTTGCCCACATGCCGGCAGGGACACCGTCAATCCTCCTCTACAAGGACTCAGACTCCCGAGGTCCAGCACCAGGAGTACTTAAACTCCAAGTGATGCTGAACCCCCAGTCGAGACAACAGACACCATGCTATCCACTGCATTTCCTCTCTGCCTGGGCCTTTAAGGAGCCCAGGGTCAGATCTGAAACCAGACGCCCCCATGGCATGACTGAGCACTGGCCCTACCACTCCTACTTGGCTTCCTCTCCTCCCCAGCTCCCTCACTTACCTTCCATTTTACTTACTCTATTTTGTAAGGTACCTCAGATTCACTTCGGGAAAAGGGCAGGGTACTGAATGAAAATTTGTGGACCTACACATAAAATACAATGATTGGCCCACGCCTCCCTCAGCCCAATGCTAAACACGGACCCTACAGACTGAGTGACCAAATCAAAACCATGAAAATTCAGGAAATAGCTTTCATCCTGCCTCAATAATTCCATTAACGATGAAGTATATAAGCCATGTTCAGTGACTTCATCACAATAAAAAACACACTGTCCACTGACACTCTCCAGAGAGCTTCAAGGAGCATGAACTGTGCTGCAGACACAAACACGCTAAGACAAAGCTCCAGAGATTAAAACACTGAGAAGGCCAAGCGTGATCAAGCTCCCACAGCAATGAATAAATCTAATCACCCCTCTCTGCTCCATCTGCGTAAAATTTTGACAACATTTAATATTTAATCTTACAGTCTGATGAAAGGAGAATTCTGACAACTCAAACAGTCTTTCTGTTCTACTCAAATGGCTAAGAAGCGTGTATCTGTACCAGTGATAAAGAAGGCAGTCTGGTTTCTTCCAGCCAATCCCTGGATCTACATCTCGCCACAGGCCTACTTCCCAGCATCCCACCGGGAGCCATCTTCCCTGCCAGCTCACCCGTGAGGGGGACCAAGCACAGGACAAGCTCTGGAATCCAGCACCGGCAGCAGGGCACCTTGACAACAAATACTCCAAACACAGACTACTTAGTAAGGCCACCTGCTGTCCTTGTGTGACTAACTCCCAACACTGCAGGTTAGTCTGTCATACACACACCCTCCCTCGGTCCTTCTTACACTTTAACCAAAAGGAGAACGTCTAACTGAACGCGGGCCAATCAAAAGACTGCTGACGCCTAGAACTAGTAACGAGTTACTTACTCCAGAGCAACCATGACAGACTCTGTTAGCCACGATCACTCGCGTTTGCAGTAAAATCAGAAATACTGGGGGTCGTGATCAGTGCCATTTGCTGTCGCAAGACTGCACACCACCACGGACTCCTGCAGAAACCAAGCCAACCCATTCAAGGCCTCCTCCAGGATGCTCCTTCCACACCACCTCCACCCAACGCTTACTGAAAACGCCCAGCCCCGGTCAAACTGCTCCGCTGCTCCACGCAGAATGGCCGAGCCAGGCGCCAGGCAGATGTGCACAGGGAAGTTAGTGCATGCTAAGGCAGCAACTGAAAAGGGGAAACTCCACGGGACCAGCTTGACTCTTGTTTCTCATCAACAAAATCACACACCCTGGGCTCCAAAACCTGGAGAATGGCCGCGTTTTCAGAGATGGGTATCATGTAGCTATCCAATGACTGACAGATATCTCCTTTCCCTTCCCCATTCAATGATGCAACGGGCAGCTTGGGCAGGGGCGAGGGGAGCAGAGGGGAGAGGAGTGGTGAACCGAGAGACTGGACTGTCAATTTCTTCACAGCAGAGCGCACATCTTAGATGCCTGGGACCCTCCGTAAAGGCTGGGAGAAAATTTCTCCTCGAGAGCCATGTGAAAGTCACTGTCGATTCTAGTCACCCTATTTCTCTATTTCATTTGCTGTAAGTCGGATCTGACTCCATGGCAGTGCATTGCATTGTGTTATTTCTATATAATGTCAAACACTAACGACTTCCACCAGATGGAGACAAAAAGTTTTCAGGCGGTAACAGTAAGCTAACTGCCATCAAGTCATTCCAACTCCTAGTGACCCTTTCGTGGGTTTCCAAGGCAGTATCACTATAGGAGTAGATTGCCCAGTCTTACTTCCAAGAAGTGGTAGGTGGGTTTGAACTGCCAGCCTTCTGATAGGCAGTCAAACACCTTATGCACTACACCACCAGAGCTCTTGTTGTTGTTGTTGTTGTTGTTGTTATGTGCCGTCGAGTCGGCCCCGACTCATAGCGACCCCTCCTTGGGTTTCCGAGGCAGTATCACTACGGAAGTAGGATTGCCCAACCTTCCTTCCGAGGAGTGGCTGGTGGGTTTGAACCGCCAGCCTTCTGGTTAGCAGTCAAGTGCTTTAGCCACTATGCTACCAGAGCTCCCACCAGAGCTCTTAGTAACAGTAAATACAACGGAAACACTTAACTCTCCTACCTCCTCTATCGCCTTAAAATGACCTGGTGTTCCAGATGCCAAGTCCTTCTACACTACCGTCTCCAGAGTCTGTCTGCCAAGAAGCGCAGCTAACTAGGAGCATGGATTACTGACAGTCAGAGAGCTTGCGAGGATCTCCATCATCCCTACACTGTAAATGTTAGTGATAATGATAATCGCTGTTGTTTCTGCTTTAACCAAACTAACAGACTATTCACAAAGACTTTAAAAGGCTTAGCGACTTCAACCGCAAAAGGCAGAAAGTACTTATGAGGCTCATTCAAATCCAAGCATAGACACTCCTATCAGCTAGGAATGCAGGCCCTGAAGACAAGGCATAAGTGAAATGCTACAGTGCAGAACTCCCCACCCCCAAAACCTGTGAAGTCTGCAAAAGGTGGAACTTCGTTTCCTTCAAGCTAGGGCAGATCTGCAGGCTTCATCTTGGCATGCCATTTGAGTCAAATTACAGGCAGTCGGCACGGGTCAGCCGCGCTGGTCAGACAGGTCTACCACGCTACACGCGCACACATTTTACAGCCAAGGCAGCAGGTGCACCGTCAACAAAAAGGAAACTAAATGCTAGTTGTGGTAATGCGACAACCAAAATGTTCCTACTTGTTAACAGACTGATTCTAGTCCCTTAGATTTCATTTAAAAACTGGTATGATGCACTTTAGAGGAGCTCAACCACCACCACCGTAGCCGTAGTCAAGGCTGGGTGTCTACTCGGCCGGGCAGCTGGAGGTAGTCACTCCCCACGATGAGACGGGCCGTCAGCTCCATGGTGGCATCTACCACAAGCAGCTGAGTAGCTGCCTTAGGGATGTGGTCTGCTTCCTGTATATAAGCAACAGCTTTGAGAACGGTGTCCAGCTGACGGCAAGCTTGAACCCTGCGTGTAGCCGTGTCGTTGTTCAGCAGCCTGCCATGCTCTGCCAACCTTGGGCCTGCCATGTGGTTTGGTAACACTGGGACTGTGCCATTTTATTTACCGACCTTGCGTTTGTCAGCCTCAGCAGCCAGTAGCCATCTGAGTGAAGAAAAACCTCCAGCTTCAGTGGGCCAGGAGCAGGAGGCAGAGCTGAAGCCCAAGGTCGAGGTGCTTTCCACCCAGCCCCTAGAGCCGAAACTGTACGAGAATAAACTCCCGTTTGTTCAAGACATCCTATCTGTGGTATTTCTGTCAGAGCAGCACTAGGGCACCAGAACAGCATGGAGATGAATTATTAAAAGGCACACAAGTTCAGAGATTCAAACTGCAATCACTGGTCATATTTCAAGCTGTAAAGCCTCCTGTTTACTGATGTGACTGGGCCAGCTGAACAAACAGAAAATAACCCATCTCCCTCTCCTGGTGTGACCCTCCTACCTCTGCAGGCCTCAAACCTCTCCCTCTCACACTTTTTTCCCCATCTCTGCTAGATGCACTAGAGCGCTCCAAGCTGTCCCTGGCAGCTCAGACTAACTCATTTTGCACAGTCAGCAAACTTTCTCTGTGAAGGACCAGAAAGTATTTATTTCAGGCTTTGAGGGCCACACGGGCTCGTCATTACTGCTCCACACTGCGGAGCTCTGGTAGCATAGTGGCTAAAGCACTTGACTGCTAACCAGAGGCTGGCGGTTCAAACCCACTGGCCACTCCTCGGAAGGAAGGTTGGGCAATCCTACTTCCGTAGTGATACTGCCTCGGAAACCCAAGGAGGGGTCGCTATGAGTTGAGTCGGGCCAACTCGACGGCACATAACAACAACAACAACAACTGCATCACAGTTGCAGGAGAGCAACTGTGAACAAACTCAAACAACTGAGTGTGCCTGGGGCCAATGAAGCTCTACCTAGGAACACGGAAACACAAGGTCACACAAAGTGCACAGAGCAGGAAAGGTTACTAACTGTTTTGGGGTTTTCTTTTTCCCTGATCATTTAGAAATGTAAAACCGATTCTTAAATTGTGAACCACAAAAAAGCAGGTGGAAGGCCAGCCCACAGGTTCCCCCCTGACTCAAAAACACCCCAAGCTTCCTCCTCCCCACTGTCCTCACCACATCTGAACCCTCCTCATCAGAACAAAGAATCAGCATGGCCCTGATGATCTGACAACACTGCCAACCAGCTCAACCTCACTGATGTTTACAGAAGGCGCCGCCCAATGCCAGGAAAACCCAGATTCCTCTGAAGTGCACCCGGCGCACGCTCCGAGTTAGGCCGGGCTGTGGTCCATAAAGCAAATCTTAACACATCACACAAAGAATGGTCCCTGACCATCACAGAGCTAAGCTGGAAATCAGCAACAGACAGAGGGCCATCTACAATATGCCCAAATATTCAGAATTAAACCACACTCAACCCATGGACCAAAGAGACTTACAAGGGGAAAAATCAGGAAATACTTTCAACTGCACAAAATGAAAACACAACGAATCAAAATCTAGGACAGCAGGAAAAGCAGTGCTTAGGAGAGACATGGCCAACATCAACGGCTTATACAGAAAAGGGGTCTCAGATCAATGACCTAAGCACCCACCTCAGGAAATCAGAAAAAGAGTATCTTGAACCACAGCAAGCAGCAGAGATGAAATAATAAAGGGCAGGGCTCAATGAAATTGAAAATTGAAAAAAAATCCGTAAAACCAAAAGCTATCTCTTTGAAAAGATAATAAAATTGGTAAAACTCTTGACAGATTGACCAAAAACTTTTTTTTTTTTTTTTTTTTGGCAACACTAGGAATAAAAACAGGGATACCACTATAGATTCTACAGATATGAAAAGGGTAAGGGAAGGTCTTAAAAATTTGCAAGCAGTCATCTAAGATACAACTGATCTCTCCTCGTCCAGAGCAAAGAAAAATTAAGAAAACTAAAGACAAATGGAAACAATCAGTCCAACGGACTAGTGGACCATGAGAAGCTCAGCCTACGTGGCCTGAGACCAGAAGAACTAGATGGTGCCCAGCCACCACTATCAACCACTCGGAAAGGGATCAGTGTAGAACATCCTGGATAGATGACAGAAAAATGTGGAACAAAACTCAAAATCATAAAAAGGACCAGGCTTACTGGTCTGCTAGAGACTGGTGAAACCTCCAAGCCTGTGGCCCCTTGTTCCCCTGCAGGCCTAGAAATGAACTCACTCCTTTGAACAATCAACCACGGGAGATCCAAAGGGCAACATCTGTGCACAGAGGTAACTCAGAGAGCAGGAATGCACAGGAAAAAGGCAACCCTAGGGAGGAAGTGCGACAAGAGCTGCTACACTATGGGGACCGCAATCCACGTCATGAGACAAAATGAGGACGGAAAACAAATTTGCTCTGTAAACTTTCATCCACATCACAATAAAAAATAAACTTTTATCCAAATCACAATTTAAAAAACTAATAAAAATAAAAAGATAAAGGAATATCACAAAGAAGTATGACCATAAATTCAGCAACTTAGATGAAATGGATCAATTCTTTCAAAGATACAAATTACCAAACTCACTAAAAAAGAACCAGATACCTGAATAGACCTTTATCTATTTAAGAAATTGAATCTCTAAGTTAAATATTCCAACATAGACAACTCCATGCCCAGATGGCTTAAAATGCAAATTCTACCAAACATTTAAGGAAAAAATAATACCAATTTTATAAATTCTTCAATTCAGAAAACATAAGAGGCCAGAGCACATATCATCACATTTATGAGGCCAGCATTACCCTGATATCAAAACCTGGTAACATTACAAGAGAACTACAGACCAGCGTACCTCTCGAACGTAGAGGCAAAAATCCTCCACAAAATATTAGCAAACTGAATCCCTCCCTGTCAGGTCAATCCAACTCACAGCAACTCCTCCTCGGGTTTCTGAGGCAGTACCTTTACGGAAGTAGACTGTCCAGTCCTCCTCCTGAGAGTGGCTGGTGGGTTTGAACCTGCAGCCTTCTGGTTAGCAGTCAAATGCCTCAGGCACTATGCCACCAGAGCTCCTATTCATGAACTAGAAGACTCAGTATTTGCTAAAATGACTATTATTTCCAAACTTATCTACAGATTCAATACAACCATAATAAAAACCCCAGCAGGATTTTATGGTGAAATTGATAAATTTATTCTAAAATGTGTATGGAAAAGCAAAGGATCAATGTGAAACGATACAATTTGTACTGTACCAATACAGATTTGAAAACAAAGACAAACTTAGAGGGCCTTTCAAATTTTAAAACTTCTGCTCTGCAAAAGATACTGTTAAGAGAATTAAAGACAAGCCAGAGACAGGGAGAAAATATCTGCAAATCAGTATTTTACAAAAAACACGTATACAGAATATATAAGGAACTCTCAAAACTCAGTAGTAAGAAAACAAACATTCCAATTAAAAAAAAAATTAGGCAAAAGATTTGAACAGTTCACCAAGATAGACAGCATATAAGCACATGAACAGATGCTTCCTAAATCAGTCATTAGGGAAACGCAAGTTAAAACCACAGTGAAATACCACTACACACCTACTAGGATGGTTAACATTTGACAAAAAAGAACTGACACTACGCGTGTTATCAAGGATGTCAATCAACCATAACCCTCATACACTGTTTGTGGGAACGCAAAACGGTAGCATCACTTTGGAAAAGTCAGACAGATTCTTACAACAGTAAACACACCCCCCTTCATTACAAGACAACAACGCACCTTCCAGGCATTAACCCAAGAAAAACACAAACTTAAACTCACACATGTAATGAAGAATCTAAGTCCAAGTTCTGTTGTTTGACTGCTGACAACCTTAAGCCTCACTCCTCCCAGTTCTCATTCTAACCCACGTTTGGGTAAATTGTTAAGAAATCCTGGGTGCTCTCTCTTTTGAAGCAGGCAAAAGATTCAAATCACGCAAGTTCCTCCGTGGCAACCCTCACCCCAGCCCCACCCCCAATCACAAAGCAGTCTCATTTACTTACTCTCTGCAGCCAAGGCAGAGCAGCCTGGGACCCTGCCTTGTTCTCCCCAGAAAAGCCCCATTATGTAAGTATTAAAACTTTGCAAGTCTCCCGGGTGGGTATGTGCGTGTCCGGGGGGGGGTGATCACCAGTCTCAACATCCAAACTAAATTTTGGGTACGGGTTCACCCTGCCACTTCAAGGAGGTCACAAAATCTATACTTAAGTATTTAAAGTAATTTTATTCATAATCACCAAAAACTGGAACTAACTATCCTTCCAACTGATGACTGAATGGACACACTCTGGGTTGCCCATACAACGGACTACTACTCAGTAATGAAGAATGGACTACTGATACAACACAGACGACCCTCAATCGCATGCTGAGACGTCAAAGAAGCCAGCCTCCAAGGTTATCCACTGTATAACTCCATTTACACGACGGCCTGAAAGACAGAAAACAACAGGCACAGAAAAGAGAGGCGTTGCCAGGAATTTGGGAGGGGGAGGAATACAAAGCAAGCTTCACTGGATTATCTGAGCACAGACCTGAACAAGGTGAAGGAACAAATTCTGCACTCCCTGGGAGAAGAACTTGGATAGGAGGTGAAGGCATATCTAGGCTGTCCTAGGAAAGGAAGGAGCCTGGCCTGGATGCTACCCAATGGGTGATGGGTAGACCAACGTGAATCAGAGGCAAGATGGAGTCAAACTGCACAGGCCGCGTGGCCACAGAAAGGATGTTAGCTTTTTTTTATGATGATGATGATGACGACGACGACGACGACGACTGGGGTGAAAGTTTGCAGAGCAAATTCATTTTCCATACAACAGTCCACACACATTTTGTTTCATGACACTGACTGCAATCCCCACAATGTAACAGCTCTCTTCCCACTTCCTCCCTGTGGTTACCTTTGCCCTGTGTCCTTCTTTCCTATGCATTCCTGCCTCTGAGCTGTCTCCTGTGCAAATACTGCCCTTCTGGTCTCCGTGGTTGATTGTTCTGGGGTGTGTACCTGCCTGGTGTGAATGTTCACCTTATATTCCTGTCTGTTGTTTGGCTGGCAGCCACGGAAGTGAGTTCAACTCCGGGCCCAAAGGTGCACTAGGGACCATAGTCTCCAGGGTTCACCAGTCTCTATCAGACAAGTAAGCCTAGCTTTTCTATGATTTTGAGTTTTGTTCCACATTTTTCTCCCACTCTCTCCAAGATCTCCTATTTTGATCTCTTTCTGAGTGGCTCGCAGTGGCAGCCAGGCACCATCTAGTTCTTCTGGTGTCAGGGTTACATTGGCTGAGATCGCAGGGTCCACTAGTCGAAAGGACGTTACCTTTTATCCTGATACAAAGCCACTGGTGGGTTCTGAGCAGAGTGACAGCACCCGACTTACATTTTAAAGGCTCACTCTGGCTAATCTATAAAGAACTCATCTTAGGAGGGGAAAGAGAAGACACAAAACCAGTTAGGAGATGATTCTTAAATACAGTGGCACTGGCAGAAATGGTAAGCAGAGAGCAGATTCTGGATATATTTTGAAAGTAATCAAAAGGACCTGATGGCCAATTATTTGAAGGTAAATAGGAAAGGATGGATCTTGGCTGAAAGCTGAGAATACCAGCAAGGTGTTCACCTGTGTTTCAGTGACTATGCAAAGGCCTTACACTATGCCACTCATAGCAAATTATGCATAACACTGCAAAGAATGGGAATTCCAGAACACTTCCTTGTGCTCCTGCAGAACCTGGCTGCCGTTCAAACAGAACAAGGGGATACTGATTGGTCTGAAATCAGGAAATGTGTCACGGTTGTATCCTTTCAACATACTTACTCAGTCTTTATACTGAGCAACTACTTGGAGAAGCTGGACTTTATGAAGAAGAACATACCATCAGGTTGGAGGAAGACTCTTTAACAACCTGTGATATGCAGATGACACAACCTTGCTTGCTGAAAGTGAAGAGGACTCGAAGCACTTACTGATGAAGATCAAAGACTACAGCTTTCAGTATGGAAACAAAAATCCTCACAACTGGACCAATAAGCAACACATGATAAATGGAGAAAAGATGAAAGTTTCCAAGGATTTCATCCTGGATCTACAATCAACACCTGTGGAAGCAGCAGAAATCAAATCATGTACTGCACTGGGCCAATCTGCGGCCCTTCCACCTTGTCAAAGTGCTGAAAAGCAAAGCCATCCCTTTCAGGAATAAGGTGCACGTGACCCAAGCCACGGTATTTTCAATCACCTCATAGGCCTACAAAAACTGGACCATCAATAAGGAAGACCAAAGAAGCACCACTTGTGAGCATGGTGCAGGACCAAGCAGTGTTTCATTCCATTACACACAGGATCGCTATGAGTTGGAACCAATTCAACGGCACCTAACAGTATGCGACAGAAGAACCAAGGATACAACACTTTTGCCTATGAATAAAAAGAAAGACGTATTTGAAGGACGGGAGGCTCAGGAGTTCAGTGGCAGCCCAGTACTTAAGCACTTGGCTGCTAACTGCCTTCAGTTCAAACCCATCAGCCACTTCACCCAAGAAAAGCCCTGGTGATCTGCCCCAGTAAAGATTGTTGTTGTTGTTGTTGTTATGTGCCGTCGAGTCCAACCCGACTCATAGCGACCCCTCCTTGGGTTTCCGAG
>NW_006922111.1:691161-699754 GCF_000298275.1 Orycteropus afer afer | reverse complement strand
TCTTCCTCCTACAGAGCAGCTGGTGGGTTTGAACCACCAAACTTCTGGTTAGCAGTCAAATGCCTCAGGCATTGCACCACCAGAGATCCTTACAGGAAACCCTATGGGGCAATTCTACTCTGTCCTATAGGGTCTACAACACTTCAACAACAAAACATAAGAAAGAATGCAAAGTAACAACAAACTAGGGGTAAACTCTTCAAGGAATGAGGTGGAGTGACCCACATATATTTTTTAAAAAACTACAAAAGTGATAAATAGCTGTTACAGTCTGATAACATGAGATTAAAACTGGAAGGGTTTATGGAGGAAACAGCTCTGAAAAGAGGAATGACAATCAAGGCCAATGCCTACAACACCTTTGATCCAAGCACCATACAGGATACAGGAGAGAAAACAGGCTCCCACTGTTCAGACCTCCCACTGTTAAAGGCATTGCTTCAGAAGTGAGCCATATTTCACTTAGATAAAGAAGATGAAAGGAATGTTCAGAGAAGTTAGAGATACGGAGCTGTGTCGGGGGCACGTGGGAAGACTTAAGGCTTGGGAAGTCAGAAGAACGTACAAAGCTTGGAAGGGATGAGAGTCCAGAGAATGTGAGAAAACCTAAGAATATCCCATGTAAGTCAGAGTCAGCTGTGAAGCTCTGGCAAAAACCCTATAGAGACTTTTATCTTGCATGACTTTGAGCTGCAGATCAATTCAGGGAGAACTGATGCCTTTCTGACACCGAGTTTTCCCATCTTACGCAACGTGTATCTTACGCAACGTGTATCTACCCCCTTAAGCCTTCACTAATGCCTTTCAATAACAATTTTCCTGAGGAGGATGAAGATGACAGTAACTAACGCCAACTGTGTTTATCTTTTTTAATTGTGCTATTTCTACACTATTCACATGGACACCTGAGTGACATTTACCATGTTCATCTTATTTAAATCATTCTTTTAACCCGAAGGTGACTTCTCTTATGGTTTCAGGCAGAGAGGTTGACTCAACCTTAGTGTCACCCTGAGTGGCTTTGCCTTTGAGTGAAAGCCCCTGCCCACAGCCCAGCGATCAAGCCCTCGAGTCCAGGGACCACTACAAAAGACTGGAAGAATGAGAGGGCTGGCCACAAGTCTAACCTTATTTATTTGGATTTGCTGGCTCAAACTTCTTCCTGTCTACTTCATCCATTTAAGATAATTGAATGTGAGTGGTGGCTCACACTGACCACTTCTGTATTTTGAAGTTGAGTCAGAACACCTTAGCAAAGGGTTCCATGTGGTATTCCAGCTCACAGAATAGGTAAAAATAAAGGAAACAGCCATCACCCTCTGAAAAGTTATTTTTATAGCATAACTTAATTGATGCTCTCTCAACAAAGCTGAGATGAATCATCACTGAGTCAAGCTGTCACATGGCATCCTTAGCTGACAGTTCATGTGGGGTTCTGGTGTGTGTTTTTGTTTTGTCTTGGTTTTTTTTTCTTTTCTTTTTGGTATAGCCAAAGGTACTTCTGCCGGCCAGAGGCTTAGTAATGTTCGGGGAAAACCTATGTGTGTGTGTGTGTGTACACAGGCGGACAGGCTTCTTTTTGAGGTCTGTGGTACAATGACCTCCAAATGGCCCAATCTGTTTACTTTCCTTGTGAAGGCCAGTCAATACAGTTATGCACGCAGTCAGGACTCCAGTCCATGTCAGTCCTTGAAATCAGAGCCTTCTGGGTACACTCTCCGCAGAGTCTGTCTTCCATGCTCTCACCTTATATACGAACAACAGTACTGAGTGCTCCTTGTGTTAGGTCTCAGGCTAAGTACTGAGAAGACAGGTCAGTAAGAATTCTGCCCTCAGTTTGCTTCCATGCTCGTGGGAAGGTAGGTAAGAAAGTACTAATGAGACTGTAAAGTTCTCTGATAGAATGTAAGCACATAACGCTAAAGCAATACGAGGGAGGGGCACCTAGGTCAGTGAAAGTTTCCAAATTGGTGGTAAAACAGTAATTAGACTGATTCAATAGCAATAGAGACAATTATTATTAACTGGCCATCAGTGCTAAGAAATGCTATCCTCATTATGGCTCTTGGCTCCTCCTTGAGTCCAGCATTTGCTGAACACCAAAAATGGGCCAAACACTGTGCAAGGAGATACCAGAAAGCCGACGACCCCTGCCTCAAGGAAGGAGCAGGCTGGAAGGGGTAAAGACACATAGAAGACTATTCCATTAAGAAATAAAAAGTGCTAGAAGAATAAACAAACCTGTCACTTGGAGGAAGTACAGCCAGAATGCTCTTTAGCTGCAAGACTGGCCAGACTTCATCTCCTGTGTTTCTGTGACACTGGCAGAAGGAACCAGGCCCTGGAAAAGGCTATCAGGCTCAGTAAGGCATCAGCAAAAAAGAGGAAGACCCTCCTCAAGATGGACTGACAAAGAGGCTGCACCAATGGGCTCAAGTGTAGCAACCCTGGTGAGGAGGGTACAAGATCAGGCAGGGTTTCTTCTGTTGTACACAGGGTCACCATGTACCAATTCAATGGCACCAGTAACAACTTTAATATGTAAAACTTGCAACAAGTACCATACATTTCCGTTCTTCTCACTCGACTCTGACTAGAACCTGCAATCATAATACTAGTGTCTGCTGGCCACCAACAATGCACCAAGCTCAATTCCAGACACTTTACATATACCTACACTGCCATCAAGTCAATTCGTATTATATATATGAGACTGGAATCCCCACATCAACCCTATCAAGGGCATATTAATATTATAATTTTACTACTGAGAAAATTTCTCCTGCAGAAGTGCAAGCTGGATTCAGAAGAGGATGCAGAACTAGGGATACATCATTGCTGATGTCAGATGGATCTTGGCTGAAAGCAAAGAATACCAGAAAAATGTTTACTTGTACCTTATTGACTATGCAAAAGCACTGGACTGTGTGGATCATAACAAATGGTGGATAACATTGAGAAGAACAGGAATTCCAGAACATCTCACTGTACTCATGAGGAACCTGTACATGAACCAGGAGGCTGTCATTTGAACAGAACAAGGGGACACTGCATGGTTTAAAATCAAGAAGGAAGTACATCAGGGTTGGGGGAAGGCTCTTTAACAACCTGAGATATACAGATGACACAACTCTGCTTGCTCAAAGTGAAGACAACTTGAGGCACTTACTGATGAAGATTACAAACTACAGTCTGCAATACAGATTACACCTCAATATAAAGAAAACAAAAATCCTCACAACTGGACCAATAAGCAACATCACGATAGATGGAGAAAAGACTGAAGTTGTCAAATACTTCATATTACTTGCTTCTACAATCAATGTCAATGGAAGCAGCAGTCAAGACATCAAATGACATATTGCATTGGGCAAATTTGTTGCAAAAGACCTCTTTCAAGTGCTAAAGAGCAAAGATATCTCCTTGAAGAATAAGATGTGCCTGATCCAAGCCATGGTATTTTCAATCACCTCATATGCATGTTGAGAGCTGGACAATTAATGAGGAAGACCAAAGCGAGAGGTGAACAGTGAATGAGGAAGACCACAAAGAAGAGTTGATGATTCTCAGTTGTGGTGTTGGAAAAGAATACTAAGAGTACCAGGGTCTGCTGAAGAGACTAACAAATCTGTCCCAGAAGAAATGTAGCCAGAATGCTCCTTGGAAGCAAGAACGGCTTCATTTCACCTACTTTGGTCATGTTGTCAGAAGGGACCATTCTATGGAGAAGGAGTCACACTTGATAAAGTGGAGGGTCAACAAAAGAGGGGAAGGCCCTCAACAAGATGGACTGACACGGTGGCTGCAGTGAAGGGCTCAGGTACAGGAGAGATTGTGAGCCTGGCACAGGACCACGCAGTGCTTCGCTGTTGTGCATAAGGTCAGAGTCGGAGATGACTCAACAACATGTTACAACAACATCATCGAGAAAAATTAGGTTAAAAGAAGTTAAGAAATCTGTCACAGTTCACGTACCTGGTGAGCTGCAATATTTGAATTTGAAACTAGTCCTGTCAACAGTCTGAAACTCATTGCCTGAGCCCAGAAAGGTAGCAATACTTCATAGGTGCATCTCAGGCGAAAATGATGGTGGGGGAAGAAGTCCCCAAAACACAAACTGCTGTTGTTGTTATTGTTAGGTGCCATCGAGTCATTTCCGACTCATAACGACCCCATGCACAGCAGAACGAAACACTGCCCGATTCTGCTCCAGCTCCATGATCCCTGCTGCTATACTTGAGCCCATCATCACAGCCACCATGTCAATCCATCTCATTGAAGGCATTCCCCTCTTTCACTGACCCTCCACCCAACCAACCATGACATCCTTCTCCAGGGAATGGTCCCTTCTGACAACATGACCAAAGTAGGTGAGACGAAGTCTGGCCATTCTTGCTTCCAAGGAGCATTCTGGCTACACTTCCTCCAGGACAGATCTGTTAATTCTTTTAGCAGTCCATGGTACTTTCAGCATTCTCCGCCAGCACCACAACTCAAAAGCATCAACTCTTCTTCGGTCTTCCTTATTCATTGTCCAGCTCTCACATGCATACGAGGCAACTGGAAATATCATGGCTTGTGTTAGGCGCACCTTAGTCCTCAAGGAGATATCCTTGCTCCTCAGCACTTGAAACAGTTCCTTCGCGACTGATCTTCCCAGTGCTACACATCGTCTAATGTGCTGACTGCTGCTTCCATTGGCATCGATTGTAGAACCAAGCAACGTGAATTCTTTGACAACCTCAATCTCAGCTCCATTTATTGTGATGCTGCTCATGGGTCCAGTTGTGAGGATTTTTGTTTTCTTTATATTGAGACGTAATCCATACTGCAGACTGTATTCTTCAACCTTCATCAGTAGGTGCCTTAAGTCATCCTCACTTTCAGCAAGCAAAGTTGTATCATCTGCATATCTCAGGTTGTTAACGATTCTTCCTCCAATCCTGATGCCCCATTTTTCTTCATATAGTCCAGCTTCTTCGATTATTTGCTCAGCATATAGATTGAATAAGTGTAGGAAAAGGATACAACAACCCTGAAGCACTCCCTTCCTGATTTTAAACCATGTAATGTCTCCTTGTTCCATTCGAACAACAGCCTCCTGATAAAGGAACAGGTTCCTCGTGAGTACAATCAAGTGTTCAGGAATTCCCATTCTCCTCAATGTTACCCATAGTTTGTCATGATCCACACAATCAAATGCCTTTGCATAGTCAAAAAAACACAAGTAGACATCTTTCTGGTATTCTTTGCCTTGAGCCAAGATCCATCTGACAACAGCTATGATATCCCTTGTTCCACATCCTCTTCTGAATCCAGCCTGCACCTCTGGAAGTTCTCTGTCAATATACTGCTGCAACCGTTTTTGAATTATCTTCAGTAAGATCTTACTTGTGTGCGATATTGATGATATTTTTCTATCACTTCCATATTCTGTGGGATCACCAGTCTTTGGAATAGGTACAAATATGGATCTCTTCCAGTCAGTTGGCCAGGTAGCTGTCTTCCAAATCTCGACATAACCGAGTGATTTCCTCCAATGGGGCATCCGTTTGTTGAAATATCTCAATGGGTATTCCGTCAATTCCCACAGCCTTGTCATTCACCAATTCTTTCATTGCAGCTTCGACTTCCTCCTTCAGTACCATTGGTTCTAAATCATATGCCACTTCCTGAAATGGATGAAGATCGACCAGTTCTTTTTGGTACAGTGGCTCTGTATATTCCTGCCATCTTCTCTTGATGTTTCCTGAAGCATTCAATATTTTGCCCGTAGAATCTCTCAATATTGCAACTCATAGGTGCATCTCAGGCGAAAATGATGGTGGGGGAAGAAGTCCCCAAAACACAAACTGCTAGATATGTATACGTATACATACATATCTGTTGTTGTTACATCCTCACACTCCTTGTTATGCGTGAGCCCATCGTTGCAACCACTGTGTCAATCCATCTCACTGAGGGCCTTCACCCTTTTTGTTGACTCTCCAATTTACAAAGCATGATCTCCTTCTCCAGGGAATGGTCCCTTCTGACAACATGACCAAAGTACGTGAGACGAAGTCTGACCATTCTCACTTACAAGTAACATTCCAGGACAGATTGGTTAGTTCTTCTGGCAGCCCGTGGTACTTTCATCCGTATTCTTCACCAACACTACAACTCAAAAGCATCAACTCTTCTTTGGTCTTCCGTATTCACTGTCCACCTCTCACATGCATATGAGGTGATTGAAAATACCATGGCTTAGGTCAGATGCACCTTAGTCTTCAAAGAGACATCTTTGCTCTTCAGCACTTGAAAAAGGTCTTTTGCAGCATATTTGCCCGATGCAATACGTCATCTGGTATCTTGACTGCTGCTTCCATGCGTGTTGATGGTGGAACCAATATGAAATCTTTGACAACTTCAATCTTTTCTCTATTTATCGTGATGCTGCTTATTGGTCTAGTTGTGAGGATTTTCATTTTCTTTATGATGAAATCCATACTGCAGACTGTAGTCTTCCATTTTCATCAGTAACTGCTTCAAGTCATCTTCACTTTCAGCAAGCAAGGTTGTGTCATCTGCTTATCACTGGCTGTTAATGAGTCTTCCTCCAATCCTGATGCCATGTTCTTTTTCATATAGTCCAGCTTCTCAGGTTATTAGCTCAATATACATACAGATCGGATAACTATGGTGAAAGGATACAACCATGACTCAGACTTTTCGATTTTAAATTATGCAGTATCCCCTTGTTCTGTTTGAATGACAGCCTCTTAGTCTATGTACAGGTTCATAATGAGCACAATTAAGTGTTCTGGAATTCCCATTCTTCTCAATGTTATCCAAAAGTTGTTATAATCCATACAGTCCAATGCTTTTGCACAGTCAGTAAGACATAAGTAAACATTTTTCTAATATTCTTTTGCTTTCAGCCAAGAGCCATCTGACATTAACAATGATATCCCTAGTTCCACGTGCTCTTCTGAACCCAGCTTGCATTTCTGGAAGTTCTCTGTCAACAGACTGCTATAACCATTTTTGAATTATCTTCAGTAACATTTTACTTGTGTGTGGTATTAATTATAGTATTCAATAATTCCCACATTCTGTGGGATCACCTTTCTTTGGAATGGGTATAAATATGGCTCTCTTCCAGTTAGCTGGCCAGGTAACTGTCTTCAAAAAATTTCTTGGCAAGACTTCCAGTAAGATGGTCTAGGCAGAAAGACTGCACAGACCCTCTTCAACAAAGAAAAGGGGAACCAATCAACACAGACACAGAAGATAATCCTGGAACCCTGAGCCTTGAAGGGAAGGATATAGAAGTGGCCTAAACCCCAACTAGCAGAAGAATTTACATGAAAATACCAAAAAGGAGACATATGGAGTTGTGGTCTGGCAGCAATCTTGACAGCATGGCACAGACAGCTTGCAGAGTGCCGAGCCTGGTAGGACCTAAGAACGAACCTAAAAATCAGCCCTGCTAGCCAGGGAATGCACAGAGGACTTGGCTGGTGAATAAAAGGAGATGCAGCAAAGAGGAGGGTGGGCTGAGATGTGGACTTTTGGCTGTCCGGAGGGCGCAGCTATTTTGAATGTTTACAAGCAGCTTGATCATTTTGGATATTTAAAGTGACAACGCTATCCCAGATTCCAGGGGCTTAAGAACAGATTCCACTTGCCAGTAACCCCAAGGACACTCCAGACCTGGACGACCGAAAAGGTGCAACATTCCCCTTGTTACTCTTATACCCTACACCCGCTTCGTGAACGGAGTTGCAGCCATTCTGCACTCCCATCGACCTTCTGGGCCCACAAGAACTCCATCCCAGTCTGTGTGCTCTGATGGAGCCAGGGTGCCCTGCCCTGCCCTCCCCTGATTTTTTCTTTTTCTCTTTCTTTTTTCTGGTTATTAGTTTGCTTGTTTTTGTCTGTTTTAAAACTAATATTATTAATAAATACTTTTGTCCTTTTTACTATTATTCTTTATATTTCCCCTCCCAGGTCCTATTTTTCAGCTTGCTTTCTTTCTTTTCCCTGTTCCTGGTTGCAAAACTTTTCTTCTTCTTCTTCTTCTTCTTAATGGCTAACCCCGTTCCTTGTTTTTGTTTTTGCATTTTTCACATCTTTTTCTTCATTAGTCTCCTTCTGAACCTTTTTTCTCGTAGTAATCCCAGATACTGCAGGTTTTCTTGTTTTTTTCTTCTTGTTTTTCCCTTTTTTCTTTTCTTGGTTACTGTTCCGGTGTGATTACATGATGTATTTTTTGTCCAGGTGCTTTTAGTTTTTTTATGGTTATTCAGTTGAAATTTTTGTCTGAGTGGGAGACAGCAACAGTCCCCATAAGAAACAGCTACACCCACACTTTCTGCAATTTCACTTACTGAGCAAGAGCCACCACCTCCTTCTCAGAACACCAACAGGCCAACAATAAAAACACCAAGAAGCCTGAATCACCCTTGCCTGCTCTTCACAAACAGTCAACAGAGATCTAAATACAACAATGCCACAATGCCTCGCAGACAACAGACCATCACAGCCCACACAGAGAAGCAAGATAAAGTGGTACAAACAAGGGAGCAGGATACAGACCCAGAACACATCC
>NW_006922111.1:688290-690526 GCF_000298275.1 Orycteropus afer afer | reverse complement strand
CAGCCAGTAAGAATAAGCTCTGATTTCTCAGCAGAAACCATGCAAGCAAGAAGGCAATGGGATGGTATATATAAAACCCTAAAAGAGAAGAATTTTCAACCAAGAATTATATACCCGGCAAAACTGTGCCTCCAATATGATAGTGAAATTAGGAGATTTCCAGATAAGCAGAAACTAAGGGAATTTGTTAAAACCAGACCAACCTTACAAGAGATGCTAAAGGGAGTCCTCTGAAGAGAGAACCAGAAATAGTAAATAACAACTGAGCATTAATACACAAGATGACATAACCCAGAAACCACAGCTATGGACATATCCAAAGTAAAATGAGCTTACAAGACTGGAAACAGGGAACCAGAGACATCAATTGGCAAGTGAGGACATTACAAACAAACAAAAATGGAAAATACTGTGTAGTTAGAAAACTTCTAAATGGTGAAGAAGTTAAGAGAGTTGCAAGATAGAATGGACTGTTCTTAACTCGGGAAGAAAATTATAAATCATAGGGTAACCTCAAACAAAAATGATAAACATTCCTATCACAATAAAATAGAGGACAAGCACAAATATTCAGCCAATACTAAAACAACAGTAACAAAGGAAATGATAACATGATTCATAAATATAAGCTCAGCACAGAAAATAATATGGAACAAAGAAACCAGGGACATCATGAAAAAACACGTAACAAAACGACAGCAACCAATTCATACCTGTCAATAATTACACTGAATGCTAATGGATTAAATGCACCACTCAAGAGACAGAGTTATAGATTGGATAAGAAAACAAAACTCATCGATATGCTGCGTACAAAAGACACACTTTAGAGATAAAGACAAAAATAGACTAAAAAGCAAAAGTTGGAAAAAGTTCCATCAAGCAAATGGCAACTGTAAAAGAGCAAGAGTGGCAATATTAATTTCTGATCAAATTGACTTTAAGACAAAAACCACCGTACAAGACAAGGAAGGACACTATGTAATGATTAAAGTATCAATTGAACATGAAGATTTAACTATAATAAATATCTATGGACCCAATGAAAGAGCCCCAAAAAACATAAATTAGACTTTAAAAGAGTTGAAAAGCCAAATAGATGACTCCACAGTCATAGTGGGAGACTTTAATACACCACTTTGAAAGTTAGAACAACTAGAAAGAAACTCAACAAAGATGCAGAACTAAACAATACAATCCATTAACTTGGCCTTATACACATCTACAGAGCACTTCACCCAACAGCAACACACTATACATTCTTCTCCAGTGCACATGGAACATTTTCCATTATAGACCATATGTTAGGCCATAAAGCAAGCCTTCATACATTTAAAAACATTGAAATACAGGAAAGCATCTTCTCAAATAGATAATGATAATGCTCATTTGATAATGCTATCAAATTAGAAATCAACAACAGGAAGATCAACAGGAAAAGAGTAACAAACACATGGAAACTGAACAACACCCTCCTTGAGAAAGACTGGGTAAGAGAAGAAATCAAAATGAAACTGAAAACTTTCTTGACTCAAATGAGACTCAAAGCACAACGTACCAAAATCTTTGGGACACAGAGAAAGCAGTGATCAGAGGCCAATTTATAGCAATCAATGCACACATCAAAAAAGAACAAAGAGCCAAAATCAACCTTTTTAACCAGCATCTCCAACAATTAGAAAAAGAGCAAGAAAAGCCTACAGTCACCAGGAGAAAGGAAAAATCAAGATTCAAGCAGAAATCAATGAAACAGAAAATAGAAGGGCAATAGAAAACATCAGCAAGACCAGAAGTTGGTTTTTTGAAAAGATCAATAAAATTGACAAACCACTGGCAAATTTAACAAAGGAAAAGAGAGAAAGGATACAAATAACACAAATAAGAAACAAAATGGGTGACATCATAACAGAACCAACTGAAATAAAAAGGGTATCAGGATACTATGAAGAACTGTACTCCAACAAATTCAAAAATCTGGAAGAAATGGATAAATTTCTAGGAACACACCACTTACCTAAACTAACACAGACTGATGTGGAAAACTTAACAGGCCCATCAAAAAAGAAGAAATTGAACAGATCATCAAAAAATTACCAACTAAAAAAAGTCCTGGCCCAGACAGTTTCACCAGAGAATTCTCCCAAACATTCAGAGAAGAACTGATACCAATCCTACTCAAACTATTCCAAAACATAGAAAAGGATGGAATCCTCCCTAACTCATTTTATGAAGCAAG
>NW_006922111.1:676360-685765 GCF_000298275.1 Orycteropus afer afer | reverse complement strand
CAACTCAAGGCTTGAATTCTTTCTTCAGTTCTTTCAGCTTGAGAAATGTCAAGTATGTTCTTCCCTTTGGTTTTCTACCTCCACGTGTTTGTACACTTCATTATAATAATTGTCTTTGTCTTCTCAAGCTGTTTTCTTTTAAGTATTTTGTTCAGCTCTTTTACCTTGTCATTTCTTCCATTTCTTTTAGCTACTCTCCATTCAACAGCAAATTTTAGAGTCTCTTCTGACATCCATTTTGGTCTTTTCTTCCCTTCCTATGTTTTTAATGACCTTTTGCTTTCTTCATGTGTGATGTTCTTGAAGTCATCGCACAAGCCATCTGGTTTCCAGTCACTGATTGCAGTGCAGTGAACTACCTGGTATGGCTTTTCTAGCCAGAGTCTTTGTATCTCCCATAGGATTACTGGGTGAGACCATGCAAATAAAGTGTGCAGAACTCTGATGTTGTTAGTTCTGTCACAATGCCAAGCTTAGAGTGAGCCCTCCTAGGGGGAGAGAGGGGATCTCACTGCCATCAAGAGAGAAGAGCCGGAGATGAAGTAGAGTGCATCCTTGGATCTAAAATCCCTGCACAGTAGCTCCTTGGCAGAGATGCCCGGCAGAGAGAGAGAGAGATGTGCGGCAGAGAGGCACCCAAGCAGAGACAGACACCCAGCAGAGAGACAGTCAAAGTGGAACCAAGAGACACGAAACACAGCAGCAGGCTTACCTGGCCCACTGAGCAAGAAATGTGAGTACCCTTGGGCAGGAGGCTTGCTGATGAAGTGGGGCACACCTACTGGCAGCACTAAAAGAGCTTTGTAACACTTAACCAAGCAGGGCAGAGGCCTGGCCAAGGGGCCAAAAGCCAGAGATGTGCATCTGAGGGCACAGCAGAGGGGAGACTGTCCTGATCCTGAGCACATTCCTGAACCTGATTGTAGTCTGTTACTTCCCTAATAAGCCGCTTAATCTTGAGTATTGTCTGTGAGTTCTGTGTGGTCACTGCAATGAATTATCAAACCCAGCATAGAAGTACGAGTGCTATGGGAGAGACATCTGGCGTCAGAATTGGTAAAGGCTAAAGGGTGGTGGCATCATAGGAATAAGCCTTGGGCTGCTGATGGTGATTCTGTCTTCTTCCTCTGAAGTTAGAGGAGGTCAGACGATGTCGCCTCCGTGCTCTTTTTGCACTGGTGTTCAACATGTCAAATCTGTTCTTCAGATGGTCTCTAAATTCAGTGGGATGTAATCATGGTCATATTTTGGCTCTCATGGACTCAGCTTCAACTTGAACGTGTATATAAGCAGCTGATGGTCTGTTCCACAGTCAGCTCCTGGCCTTGTTTTGGCTGAAGATACTGAACTTTTCCATCTCCTCTTTCCACAGATGTAGACGATCTGATTACTGTGTATTCCATCTGGCAAAGTCCACGTATAGATACACTGTTTATGTAGTTGTAAAAAAGTATCTGCAAAGAATAAGTCATTGGTCTTTCAAAGTTCTATCATCTCCAGCATCATTTCTATCAAGAAAGTCGTATTTTCCAACTACTGATGATTCTTCTTTGTTTCCAACTTTCACATTCCAATCACCAGTAATAATTAATACATCCTGATTGCAAATTTGGTCAATTTCAGACTGTAGAAGTTGGTAAAAATCTTCAACTTACTCGTTTTTTGGCTTTGGTTTGTGCATAAATTTGAATAGTAGCATTAACTGGTCTTCCTTGTGAGTGTATAGATATTATTTCTATCCTTGACAGCCTTGTACTTCAGGATAAAACCAAAAGCTCTGGTAGCCTAGTGCCTAAGGCAGTTGACTGACAACCAGAAGGCTAGTGGTTCAAACCCACCACCTACTCCTTGGAAGGAAGACTAGGCAATCTACTTTGGTAGAGATACTGCCTCAGAAACCCAAGGAGGGGTCGCTATGAGTCGTATCCAACTAAACGGCAATGAGTTTAATTTTTTCATTTTTGACAACTTCCCATTTTCCTATATTCATACTTTGTACATTCTATGTTCCAATTATTAATGGATGTTTGCAACTCTTTCTTCTCATTGAGTCATGCCACATCAGTAAATAGAGGTTCCAAAAGCTTTACTCCTTTCACATCAGTAAGGCTGACTCTACTTTGAGAAAGCAGCTCTTAACCAGTCGTATTTTGAGTGCCTTCCAACCCGAGGGGCTCAACTTCTGGCAAAATTTACACACACACACACATACATATATACATATATACGTATACACACACACACACACACACACTCAACTAGTGCCCAGTACACTCAAAACATTAAAGAGCACCTGAGCCTCTCTTAGAGAAAATTTTACTATTTGAAAATATTGCTTTACCAGTGACAGTTCAAATAAAGAGCAGAAAAGGCCAGTAATATTTCTTCAAAGTACTTCAACCACACTGAGATGCAAGGGTGGGGGATAACGTGCATGAAGTAGAATCAGGTATCGTTTCACACAGGGAAATGTGGGCCTTTAACTGCTCGGGTTCTCCGTGCTGTGATAAATGCACCCACCCAGGCAGCCAGTATCTCTATCAAAGTTCCCGCCTGCTCTGCTCCAGTCAATCCCCACCCTCCTTTGACAACCACTACTCAGATCTGTGTCACCACTGATTAGCACTGCTTATTGTAGAACTTCCTGTAAATAAAAGCATACAATATGTACTCTTCTTTCAATATTTTCTTATGTTTTACGTGAAAGTTTACATAGCAAATTAGATACTCATTCAACAAGTCATAAACAAATTGTTTGTGATGCTGGTTACCACCCCTATAATGGCGCATGGGTCAGCCCTCTCACCATTTCCACCCCGCCTGCCCCACTTCCGTCCATCCTTTCCCTGCCCCTCTTTGCCTTCTCATCTTTGCTTTTGTATAAATGTTGACTGTTCGGTCTTGTACACTTGATTGTTTAAAGGAGTACATTCCTCATAGGTGTTACTGTTTCTTTTATAGGCCAATCTATTATTTGGCTGAAAGGCGACCTCCAGGCAATGGTCCTGGGGTTTCCTCTAGTCTCTACCAGTCCATTAATTTTGGCCTTTTTTATGAATTTCAGTTTTGGTCTACATTTTTGTCCTGTTCTAACCAAGACCTTCTATTGTGTCCCTGGTCAGAACGGTCTGTAGTGGTAGCCAGGCGCCATGTGTTTCTTCTGGTCTCAGGCTGTGGTCCACGTGGGCCATTAGTGCAGTACTCACTGCTTCCTCGAGTCTTTGCTCCCGTCACTCTCCTTTGCTCCCGTCACTCTCCTTTGCTCCGACAGGAAGAGGTCAGTAGTTGCATCAGTAGGTACCGTTTATGTCTAGCTTTTCATCCAGCGCATTGAGATTCAGCTGTTATCACTGTGGTAACAGTGGTTCATCCATTTTAACTGCTGACTAGTTTTATCCCTTCTCCTGCTGAGACACATGTGTACGTTCAGTATTTGCTATCATGAGTAAAGCTGCTGTGAGCACTCCTGTACACGTCTTTTGTGGCTATCAGATTTTATTTATCCTGGATAAATTCCTAGGGTGATAGGTAAATGTATGATTAACTTTAAGAAAACACTGCCAGACAATGGTCCTATAAGTTTATGTGAATGATCAGAATTCCCAAGTGAACAGTAGAGTTGACAAGGGGAAGGTTGTGGTCACTGCTTGGTCACAGCCAGCTACCCAGAGGGACCGAGTAGTTGAACCTGCAGGCTTGGGACCATATTCGCAGGAGACATCAAGCTCAATTGGCATAACATACTATATAAACCATTGTTCCACCTCCTCCTTTGGCAAGTAGCTACTGGGATCTTAAAAGCTAGCAGCAAGCTGCCATCTAGATGCAACGATGGGTCTCTCCTCACCCAGAACAAAGAAGAATGAAGAAAACCAAAATTAATGGAAACAATTAGTTCTAGTGACTGGTACACCATCCGATCTGCAGCCTATATGACTATGAGACCAGAAGAACTAGATGGTGCCCGGCTACCATTGTCATCCACTTGGAAGGGGATCTGTGTAGCAGATCTTTGATAGAGAGGGAAAACAATGTGGAACAAAACTCAAAATCATTTGGAGAAAAAAAAAGGGGGGGACCAGGTTTGCTGGTCTGATGGAACCTGGTCAAACCACTGAGACTATGGCCCCTAGCTGTCCTTCAGGTCTGGAATTGAACCCACACCTGTGGTTTCCAGCCAAACAGAAGACAGGCATATGAGTTGAACTTTACCTGAGGTAGATACACTCCTTGGAGAGAACAATCATTGAGAAAGAAGGGCTGCCTATGCACAGGTAGACAGCTTAGGGGGCAGGAGTCCATGGAGGGATGGACCCTGGGAAGAGGTAACTATGGGGAGAAGTGGGAGGGGAGCTGTTGCATTGTGGCAAACTGTGGTCAATGTCATGAAACAAAGTATATGTAAACTCTTATATGGAAAGTGAATTTGCTCTGTAAATCTTCACCCAAATCACAATAATAAAATAATAATAATAATAAAAGGGAAAAAAAAAAAAAAAACACTGCCAGTATCTTTCTCCAAGCAGTCACATACCATTTCCATCCCCCCAGCACTGCTATGAGTTCTGGTGCCATCACTCATTTCAGTGTGAACCCTTATGACGGGTATGTGGTGTCTCTCCCTGTGGTTTTAATCCACATTTCCCTAACGACCAATAATGTTGAACACTTGTGTTCAATGGTAATTTACGTATCTCTTTGTATAGCACAGAATTTCTTGTGCACTTTTTTAATTGGGTTGTCCTTTTATTATTAAGCTGTACATTCTGAAACAAGTCCTCTGTCAGATATATGTATTGTAAATATCTCCTTTCAGTCTGTAAAGCAGGTGATTGCTAACCAGAAGGCAGGCAGTTCAAATCCACCAGCCACTTCTCAGAAGGAAGACTTCCATAGAGATACTGCCTCAGAAACCCAAGGAGGGGTTGCTATGACTCAGGACTGACTTGACAGCAGTGAGTTTGGTTTTTAATTTTTGGTTTTGGGTTACATGCACCTTAGTCTTCAAAATGACATCTATGCTCTTTAACATTTTAAAGAGTTTTTTTTTTTGCAGCAGCAGCAGCAGTAGCAGCAGATTTGCACAGTGCAATACGTCTGACTTCCTGACTGCTGCTTCCATGGGTGCTGATTGTGGAGAGTCTTTAAAGATGCCTTATAAAGATCTCTGAAAGACTGAAAACTAAACCTCCTAGGAAGAGGCCAAAAATGTTTTTAAGGTATCTGTATGTTACCTTATTCCAAAAAGGATTTAATGTGACTTGCAAAGACTCACAGTATAGCAAGAAAATCACTTGTCAAATAAATGAGAAAAATGCAGGTCTCCACATTAAGCAAAAGACACAAAAACATTTAAAATAGGTGAGAGAAAAAGAAATTATCTTCCACGGAAAAGAAATAGTTGAGAAGTATCTTTATAGTTATTTTATTACCATAAGCAATTCCTTAAAGAGCATTACTGACTAAGAAGTGGCTTAATTCTTAAGAAATGGCTTTATTCCTGAGCATAAAGCACTTGACTGGTGCATTAGTGATCTACTGCAGGGTAATAATCACCCTAAAACTCAGCAACTTAAAGCAATAAGAAATGGTTATTACCTCACACAGTTCTGAGGGTCAGGAACCTGACAAGGGCTTCATGGGGTGGTTCCAGCTTAGGACCCCTTGTGATGTTGCACACATGGCTAGGGCTGTGGTCATCTGAAGGCTTGACTGGGACTTACAGGATCCACTTCCAAGACAGCCCATCACATGGCTGCTGGCAGGCAGCTGAATTCCATGCCACCTGGACTTCTCTCCATTTGGCTGCTTGAATGTCCTTATGAGGCAGCTGGCTTCCTCAAAGGGACAGATCCAAAGAACCATGAGGAAGCTGCAGTACCTCTTGTGACCTCGTCTCCGCGGTCACACACCATCCCTTCCATCACTTTCTCCTTTTTAGAAGCAGGTCACTAAATTCAGCCCAGACTCAAAGGGAGAGGAATTACCTTCTTATTCTCGAAGAAAAGTGTAGCGAAGAATTTCCAGACATATTTATAATCATTACAAAGTGATATAAGAATTTCCTCTCACAAGGAGTTCTGGTGGTGCCAGTGGTTAAAGCACTCAGCTGCTGTTTGAACCCACCAGCCATTCTGTGGGAGAAAGATGAAGCAGATGGCTTCCATAAAGATTAAAAGCCTTGGAAACTCTGTGGGGCAGTTCTACTCCATCCTCTAGGGGCACTGAGAGTCCAAATTAACAGGACAGCAATGAGTGTGGTTTGGGCTTTGCTTCCATGAAGACTGACAGCCTTGGAAACCCTGTCGAACAGTTCTACTCTGACCTCTAGGGGCGCTGTGAGTCAGAATCGACTCCACGGCAGTGGGTGTGGTCGAGAAATAGCTTCAACTGCTTTCTGTAAAGCAGGTGATTAAACATAATCAGGTTCTCAATCATTTAAAGCTGTTATTTCATAATAGCAAGTGCTAAATAAATATTATCTGCTATATACAAAAGCCTTTGCCGTACGTAAAACATCATAGACCTTCAGAGTCATCTTGCAAAGTGGGTACTATCATCCCCATTTCCAGTAAGAGAGTCAGTCAGAGACTTAAGCCAGGATTCACACCCAGGTCCACCGTGTTCCAGTCACTGCTCTTCCCCGTGCGGGACGCTTCTGTTACCCCAGCTACCAGTCTCGCGCTGGTGAAGCAGCACTCAGGATTTGGGAAGGAGCACAGCTCACATTTTCAGACATTTCATCAGTCTGCACTTTTGCTCCACCAGTTAGGTTCTTACTTTCCTCAATTTGTTTTTCCTTTGTCTTGTGTGTTGCATTTGCTACTGTTTGGCCTCCAGCGTGTTCCATCCAACTTCTGGCACCTTAGGCTGTCCTCCCTCGGGGGCTGTCGCATTCCTGTTCACACCAGACAGTAAGATGAGCCCTCCCAAGGAGAAGCAATAGGTCACAAAGTGTCGGGAGTAGAGGAGCCCTCTCCAGCAGCTGGACTCCGGTCCAAACCTCCCAAGACCTCCCCAAAAGGTAGCTAGGGATCTGTCCAAAGACACAGGCCAGTGGCAAACCTGGAGCAAAAGCCTGTCCGCAACAACCCTCAAGAGTTCCTTGCACCCCCAAACGTCTATCTCTCCATCCCAAGACCTGAGCATCAGTTCGCCTTTTCTGGTCTGCAATCCCTGCCAGGAAGCAAGGACATACCCCAGGGGGACTCAAGCCAAACCTGTCCTCCAACAATCCAACTGGTCCCCAAGTCCTGGCCACTCAATCTATCCTGTCTGTCCCCCAAAGTCCTAATACAGGCACTTTTTATTTCACTTAGGTTTCAGCATCAGTTTCTTGAAGGTTCTACCTGGCTCTAGACTCACACTCTCTCATTTACCCAACACCGTGGCAGCCAAAGAGCTCTAATAATCATGTCATTGACTTGATACAACGTCACAGTGGACTACGTCAAGAAGGGTCCTGTAGTTCACCCTACACGTTATAAAGAGCTAGCATGCAATGTCTACTCTGTACCAGACTTTATGTTGTTGCATTTAATCCTCTCAGTGCTGCAACATCAGTATACTGTTCTTTCAGGTTGGCCCCTCAGCTGTACTCCAAACAGCCAAAGCAATCTAATGCCCTTTCTGGTCCACCCATCTATCTAGCAGATCCACGTGTTGTTCTCTGTGCTATCATCTCCTCTTGTACAGATCTCCGTTACAATAGGTTTACACCATAGCTCTGAACTGTTTCCAACCAGTTCAGACATGGACCATACAGAGAAATCAAATCAAACCTAAATTTGTAAAATGTGGGTGTAACAGAATAGAAAAATGATGGGTCGAAGGCCTGGAATGGGAGATTTAGGTGAGACATGGTAAGCCCTTTCAGAAGCCAGGACTGTGGAAAGCAACACTTCACCATCTTAGAGCCAGGAGCCACTGCTTCCAAGATGTAAGTTTTCCATTCCAGTTAGTATTCAGGAACACCCACATTTCACAAATTCAGGCCTGTTCAGGGTTGCCTCATTAGCCATAACTGAACTGGGAAGAACCAGTTCAAAGCCCTGGTTTACACACCTTCTGTAATTAAAAAAAAAAAAAAAAAAAAAAAAAACAAACTCACTGCCATTGAGTTAGATCAGACTCACAGGTTGGAAACCCCTCCTTGAGTTTCCGAGCTGGTATCTCTACAGAAGTAGACCGTCCGATCTTCCTTCCAAGGAGTGGCTGGTGGGTTTGAACCACCAGCCTTCTGGTTAGCAGTCAAATGCCTTAGGCACTACACCACAAGAGCTCTTGTACCAAAAAGGAATTCCATGTTCATCCTGTGTCCCCAGCCCCCGGCAAAGAACCTGCTTCATAATAAGAGCCCCATAAATGATTACTGGCTGGATTAGCAACAGGAGAACCCATTATGGCATTGGTACACCTCCCATTAAATCAACTAACATCTCCCAGGAGTTGCCAGCTTATCATACATCACCCAGAAATCCAAGGGACTTTCAGCATCCTTTTAGGAGTTCCCCGCTTCCTACTGTGATCTGAGTAACAGCCAAGTATTCGGTGAAGCCTAAAGACAGAACCTGTAGCGATTATCTGTACCAACCAAGCCTAGTGTCCCCCTACCCCCGCGTACCCTCTTGGTACACACCCATGATTCTACTATAGTTATCTGCTGGCTCCCGGGGACAGAGGGGAACGAAAACTTTCCATTTTTCAATTCTGTCACCTAGCGTAAGCCCTGGACACATGGTGGACCATGAGAAACAGTAAGGCGTCAGAACCGTTATAAAGTAACGTTTGTAATGTGTTGTCTCACGCTAAGGTTAACACGCATGATCTCATTTAGTGCTTGTAACAATCCCACGAGGGAGACACTATTCGACGTCACTGCCATTGTAAAAGCCCCACAAGGGAGGTAGTGTTCCCCTTTACCCCCATTAAGCAGACGAAGAAACTGAGGCGGGAGAACGGAATAAATCCAACCGGCAGGGACCGAGGCCCCGCCCACGGTCTATCGTCACCGTTTTATTTACTCCTCTGGACAATCCCACAGGCGAGTCTGCCGTCACGTCCCCATCTGAGGACAGGAACTCTCAGACTTGCACACACTGTCCCGACACACAGCTCGTGAGGGGACAACGTCAGGAGCCGAGCGGTGTCTGTCAGCCTCTGGCACCTTCTCTCTCTGCTCACCACGCCGCCTCTCAGGGCAGACACAGGCCCGACCAGGGATTTTCCAAGCTCCCCGAAACCCTGCCTCCACTGGCGACGGCGAAGGCCAGGCCCTGCGGCGAGAACGTAATTCCAAGCCCACGGCCTCGACTCGGCGACGGGCGTTCCCGCGGCGGGGGTCCGTCTCCCCGACCAGGGCCTGGGAGCGCGCCTCGCACGGGCCGGAGCGCCGCAAACGGGCCG
>NW_006922111.1:673838-676075 GCF_000298275.1 Orycteropus afer afer | reverse complement strand
GGCCTCCCGGCCCGCCCGCTCGCCTGGCCCGGCCATTACCGATTGCGCTGCTCCTTGAAGAGCGCAGTCAGCGCGCGGAGGGCCTCCAGGTCCTGGATGGGCGCGGGCACCATGACGCCGGACAGCCGGGCCGGAGGCAGTCTGGGCGCCGCCATCTTGCCGCTCGCAGCTGTCGCCGAGGCCCGAGAGCAGGAGGACGCGGAGGAGGGGCCCGCCTGCCAGGCCCCGACGCCGCCGCTGCAGAAGCACGCCCCGAGGCTGAACCGCAGCCGGGCCAGGAGGGCTCAGGACACGCGCACGCTCGCGACGGCGGGAGCTGCGCACGACGCCACGGAGGGAGGGGGCGCCGGCCGGAAGTCCCGCCTGCGGGGAGGGGGCGCCGCCGGAAGTTCGGTCTGAGGGGAGGGGGCGCCGACCGGAAGTGCGGTCTGAGGGGACGGCGATGGGGGAGATTGAGGCGGCACCTGTGGGGAGGGGATGCCTTGGAGGGGGCCCCGCCTACCAGGAGGGGAATCCCACAGTAGGGTGTCTGTGCTGAGGGGTGCTAGGGGCCGAGGTCCACCCTGAGGTGTGGACGAGCTGGGCTGAGGCTCTCCTGAGAGGAAAGCTGAGGGCCTGGCCCTGCAGCTGAAGTCGGGGGATGGGTGCCCTCACCCCGACCCCGAGACGTGGAGCAGCCTGTCAGCAGCTTACACAGCTCATACACCAAAGCTCAGTTCTCAACACTTACTGACACCCTGACCCTGTGCTTGGGTGACAGTACAGTCCTGCCCATCTAGGGCTTAAAATGCGATTAGAAGTCAGTGAGCGCAAGTCTACAGTAATAGCATCAGGATAAAGGAGCCCTGGTGGGACAGTGGTTAAGAGCTCCACTGCTCAAAGGGTGACAGGTCAAGTCCACCAGCAGCAGCTCCCTGAGAAAAGACTCCAAAAACCACAAAGCAAACCCATTGCCATCAGTCATAGCGACCCGATAGGACCGAGTAGAACTGCCTCTTCAGCTTTCCAAGACTGTCAGTCCTTAAGGAAGCAGACTGCCTCATCTGTCTCCCCTGGGGCGGCTGGTGGGTTTGAACCGCCGACCTTTTGGCTAGCAGCCCAATGCTTTTTAACCATTGTGCCACAACAGCCCCCTTAGCCCCTTTAAGATTACAGCCTGGGAAACCCAATGGGGCAGCTGTTCTCTATCCTATAGGGTTGCTCTGTGTGTGTGTGTCAGAATCAACTGGAAAGCACACAATAGGGTCGTGGAGGTTTTTTCCTAAAAGCATGGCCACAGGCTTCCATGGTTGGGATTGGGAGCTCATATTGTCATTCCAGGAACCTCTGGTAGCACACTGCCTAAGGCACTGGACTGCTAACCAGAAAGCTGGTGGTCAAACCCAGCAGCCACTTCTCGGAAGGAAGGTTGGGCAATCTACTTCCGTAGTGATACCACCTCGGAAACCCAAGGAGAGGTCACTATGAGTCAGGCCCGACTCCACAGCAAATAACAACAACACAACATTGTCATTGGATGTCGCATTATCATCCTGTGAATACTTTCTTTCAATAAGCAACGTTGTCAAGCCTGTGCTAGGTGACAGAGATAGAATGATCAACAAGAGATGTCCCAACCTTAGGTTACTGGCATTGCAATCAGTGTCATGAAACAACATGCGTATGAACCATTGTCTGGAAAATGAATTTGCTCTGTAAACTTTTACCTAAATCACAATAAAAGAAAAAAAAAAAAGGGAGATGTCCCAATCTGACGGTCCTCACAAACAATTGAGAGAGACATGGGGGGAGGGAGGGAGGCAAGTGCAGTACCATTGATAACTGCTAAGATAGCGGACCAGAGAGTTTGCCATGGGGACATTTCAAACATGACAATAAAGACATATCCCCTACATTCAGATTGGAGGGTCAGAAGGTGTTTCTAATATGGCACTTTGGGCACTCTGCTAAATAAAATCTGAAGACACAGTAAACACTAGCCAGAGTATGAAGGAAAATGAGTCTTGTATAAGCAAGTTCTTGTTGGTGTCATTCAGTCTCACCACTTGACTGCATTCTTTCCAGAAATATTTCTGAGTGCCTACTATATGCCAAAGGAGCTCTGGTAGCATAGTGCCTAAGGCACTTGACTGTTCACCAGAAGGCTGGCGGTTCAAACCTACCAGCCACTCCTCGGAAGAAAGGTTGGGCAATCCTACTTCCGTAGTGATACTGCCTCGGAAACCCAAGGAGGGGTC
>NW_006922111.1:661685-673483 GCF_000298275.1 Orycteropus afer afer | reverse complement strand
ACTGTATGCCAGGCATTGGATCACCTAGCAACGCCCAAGGCCATTCAGAATGTTTAACAACCTTCGATTATCAGGACAAAGTCTCCCTATTTTTCCTTGAGGAATAGGGCTACCAAAATCTTTTACCACACATCAAGCCTCTGGTCACATCTGCTAGTCAATTCCTCCTCCACTGTGCGTCATCCACACTGACTCTTTGCTGAGCACTGCTAGTACCTAGTACCTTCCTGCCTCAGGACTTTCCACATGCTGTTCCTTTGGCATGGGATACCTTCCACATTCTCCACCCAAACGCCTGCCTGGCTTTCTTCCTTCAACTATCTGCTCGACTGTCCCTATCCTGACACTCTCTGATGGATCAGTCTATTCACAGTTGTATGCCAGTTGCTGAACAAGAACCTGCAGGTCACTTGTACCCCATGGCCAGCCCTGTGTGTCAGGGTAGAACTGGGCTCCGCAGCAAATCAGGGCTGGTGTTCTGGAAGCAGAGCACCAGGCCTGTCTGCCAAGCTGCCTCTGGATGGACTCGAACCTCCCCCCGTTCTGTTAGCACCCAAGTGTATTAACTGTTCAGACCACCCAAGCACTCCTGGTTTTTTTTTCCTCCATAGCACTTGTCACTGTCTATATTATATATTGAGGAGCTCTGGTGGCATAGTGCTTAAAGCACTTGGCTGCTGACCAAAATGTTGGCAGTTAAAACCTACCAGCTGCTCCATGGGAGAAAGATGAGGCAGTCTGCTCCCATAAGGATTTACAGCCTTGGGAACCTAATGGGACAGTTCTCTGTCCTAGAGGGTCACTGTGAGTCAGAATCAACTCAACATCAGTGGGTATATTACATAGTTCATTTAACCATTTTGTTTACTTTGTTTTCCCCATTAGATGCTAACCTCCACAAAGGCAGAGATTCTTGTAGCTTTTACTTTCTTTCATTTTACATTTGTATTTCCAGCCCCTGGAAGAGGTCCTGCTCGGTGGAAAGTGTTTGATAAACAGTAGTTGAATAAATTAAAGAATATTTTTAAAGACTAAGTTTTCAGAGAGGAGAAAAGAAATAGCGCGGCTCTCAAAGAAATACAGATCCCAAAAGTACAAGAAGGATGGGGGATGGAAAGGGAGAAAAGAAAACGTTATGAAGAAGATTTTAAAAAGGAGAAAGACATTAATAGGACAGACAAAAAGTGGCAGGGCAAGTTTGAGAAACAAGGAAACTAACGAAGTCAACTGGTGGGTGTTATTGATGGCCTGGAATTGACCACAGTTCCAGCCTTGACTGAATTGACAGAGCTGAGTTAATATTTCACTGACTCTAAATGGCGTTTTGTGTGTGGTATAGAACTGTTTGTCTTAGATAAACCAGATGATGCCGCCATGCTGATGGGACTTCAGATGAAACATGTGATATAAATTTGTGTCATGAGCCCGTTGCAGAAGAACTGGATCAGCAATGATTCCACAATTGAGAAAGAAGAAGAAAGAACGAAAGGAATGGAGGAAGGTTGTTTCAGTTACCTAGTGCTGCTCTAACAGAAAATGCCACCAATGGGATGGCTTTAACAAACAGGACTTTATTCTCTTACATTTTGGGAGGCTAGAAGTCCGAGTTCAAAGTGCCAGCTCTAGGGGCTGGGTGAAAGCCCCTTGACCTTGGGCTTCAGCTCTGCCTCCTGCTCCCGGCCCACTGAAGCTGGAGGCTTTCTTAACTCAGGCAGCTGCTGGCTGCTGAGGCTGACAAGTCCAAGGTCGACAAGCAAAAAGGCACAGTCCTGATATTACCAAACCACACGACAGGCCACTCATTCAAGTCCGTTGAAAGTCCCAAGATCGGCAGAGCATGGCAGGCTGCTGAATGAAGACTTGGCTACGTGCAGGGTCCAAGCCAAGAAGCTAGAGACCATTACCCAAGGCCTCTCCTTATACACAGGAAGCAGACCACCTCTCTAAAGCACCAACTCAGCTGCTCATGGCAGATCCCACCATGGAGTTGATCGCCAGTCTCATCATGGAGAATAACTACCACCAGCTGCCCAGCCAATCAAAACCAAGCCCAACCAAGTTGACATAGAACCTGAACTACCACAAAGGTAAAAAAGAGAGAGAGAAAGCAAAGGAGAAAGTTGTGAGGTACAGGGTCCGTTTAGACCAAAGGATACAGGATTTGGGCAAAGAAAGGCTAGGGAACGAGTAAGTGCTGGAAAAGAGAATGAGTAACCCCCACAGAAGAGCCCTTGCCTGTGTTGGTTTCTCCACGCGAGACATTCTCCGTCTCATCTATAACCCTCTCCCGTGAAGGCTCGTGCCATGTACCATCTACTCCACAAAACCTCACGTGCCAGGCGGGAAATGCTCTCCTAAATCGATTCCTGCCTTTGGGCATTGACTCCCCATAGTCAGCCTCAGACTACCGACTCCCCGCTTTCTGAGGTCCCTCTGGGCGGGGGCTCTGATTTCCCCATCCCCTCCAGCACCAAGCTCAGTGTCTCCTGCTAGAAGCAATATTATATTTGTTGAACCAAAAACTTAGAGTATTGAGAAAAAAGTAGCAGAATGCTGTCATTGTTCTGAACTGGAATCTGCACACGAGAGCCTGCAGGCCAGATTACTCGCCACCTGTCGTGGTGAAGAAGATTGTGTTGGAAACCGTCACACCCATTCATTTCCGAGTTGTCAACGGCTGCTTCGGTGCTGCGACAGCAGAGCTGAACAGTCGTGCCAGAGATTGTATGGCCTACAAAGCCCGATTTCTTTACGATCGGCGTCTTTATAGAAAAAGGTTTGCCATCCTCTGGATAGGGAGCTCTGGGGGTATAGTGCCTAAGGTATTTGACTGCTAACCGAAAGGCTGGCACTTCAAACCCACCAACCACTTCTCGGAAGGAAGATTGGGCAGTCTACTTCTGTGGTGTCAGACACATCTTGATTTCAAGACTTATTATAAAGCTACAGTCATCAAGACATTGTGGGATTGGTAGAAGGCTAGACATGGAGATAATGGGACAGAACTAAGAGTACTAACATAAACCCATGCTTATATCGTCAATTAGTTTTGGACAAAAGCACCAACATGATTCTGGGGGAAATCAATGAGATGCTAGTCTACACGCATTAGAAGGTTAAAAAAAGAAATAATAACAAATGTTGAGGAACAGCCGGAACTCACACTGTTGGTGGGAATGAAAATCTGTATGGCCACTTTGCAAACCAGCAAGGCACTTAAACACTTGTAATACGCCCCAGCATTTTCACGTGTCCACTCAAAGGTATGTATATGAATGTACGTGGTAGCATTATTCTTAATATCCCGACATTGCGAGCAGCCCAAATGTCCATCAGCTGGTGAAGGGAATAAACAAATTGCACTACAGCCACACAATGGAATACTACTCAGCAATAAAAAAAGAACAAAATATTAGCACATGCAATAATGTGGATGACTATCAAAAACATCCCACTAAATGACAGAGGTGAAACACAAAAGATTATGTATACTGTACAAGTTCATTTATATGAAATTCTAGAAAAGGCAAAATTATAGAGCTGGAGAAGGAGCCCTGGTGGGGCAGTGGTTAAAGTAAGTGCTCGGCTGCCAACTGAAAGGTCAGCAGTTTGAACCCACTGGCTGTTTCGCAGGAAAAAAGACCTGGCTATGTGCTCCTGTGAAGACTTCAGCCTGGGAAACCCCATGGGGCGGTTCCACTCTGTCCTGTCGGGTCATTATGAATCAGAATCCACTCACGCGCACACAACCATGGCCACCAGGGCAGGACAGCAGATCAGTGGTGGCGTGGGGCAGGGGTGAGGGCGAAGGCTGAGGAGAAAGAGCAGGAGAAGCCATCTTGGGGGAGGGAACTGTGCTATATCTCGGCCGTGGTGGTGGTGATCAAGTGCATACAATTACCGACATTCATCATAACTATATCCTTTAAAAATGCGAGTTTTACTGATATAAATAATAAAGTTAAACCAAACTCACTGCCATCTAGTTGTTTCCAACTCATAGCGACCCCCATTGGGTTTCCAAGGCTATAAATCTTTAAGGAAATAGATCACCTAGTCTCCTTCAGCAGAGCAGCTGGCGGGTTTCAACCACTGACCTTCTGGTTAGCAGTCAAGTGCCTTATCCACTACACCACCAGAGCTCCTTGTATATAAATAATAGCTCAGTGAAAAAATTCAGCAACCACTATAAGTATGGCTGGCCATGGTGAGTAGCTGGTAACAGACGTGCTCTCCTGCTATAACAACTAGAACACTGGATAAAATATATACAAAATGATTTTTTGGATCCTGAATATTAGGCAACATAGGATTGTGAGCCCTGAGAGAACAGAAAGACATGAAGCCCACCCTGGCTTTCCACCTGGGCGTGCTTTCCACATCACGGCATGAGAAGCAGAGGCCCGGGACAGCAAGACTGTCTCATTGAGCTAAGAGACAGAGGTCACAGTCTGCAAACTGAGTTGGGTGGAGTTTGCAGGGGTGGAAGAGCTACCGAGAAAGATCTCCTGGAACCAGGGAGGCATATTCTTGAGTTTGCTTAAATAGTAAACTGTGGACAAGATGAGATTCCGTGAAGCAAGGAACAACCCCCAGGGAGCTGGAGGCTTGGGAGTCCCCAGAGCTCACACACAGCTGGGGGACGTTCAAGGCCTGACCAGTCAGACACAGCCAACAACATGAGTGAACCTCAAAAACTTTATTACAGGCAGGGAGGGAGGGACAGGAAAGTAGGACACAGGGACATGGTAAACACAGGGAGGAAGTGAGAAGACTGCTGTTACATTGTTGAGATTGCAACAAATATCACAAAACAAAATGTGGATGAACTGTGGAGTGGAGAACCAATTTGCTCTGCAAACATTCACCCAATCACAACAAAACAGAAACATTATTATAAGTGAAAGAGGTCAGACAAAAAGACTCCATAGTGTATGATTCTGTTTACATGAACCCAGGGAAAATTGGGAGGGTGGTGGAAGTGTTATGAAACCATGATAGTTGCACAAACAAATAAATTGACCAAAATTCATCAAACTATTGAAGAGAAAAAGCTCCTGGCATGCTATTGGGTCCTTCCTGGACGATATGGAGCCCACCTTGAGCTCCAGCCTATCAGCCCCTCCAAGGGGCAAGAGCAAATCATCATATGATGATTGTGAGCAGGGCTAGAGGCCAAGTGAGTTGCACCTGTAAGGAGCCCAACCTCTCATGGCAACCAACATGGTGCACTGAGACATGTCCCTCCAAACCTCTCACCTACAGCCACATGGGCCAGGATCCCTTACCATCAGATGGAGAAGGGGGAAGAGCAAGCTCACCTCACCGATGTGATTGGCTGGTCATTACTCACTGATGGCTTCTCTAACCAACTACTGCAAACTTAGTGGCTTAAAGCAACACAGATTCATGCTCTTCTAGTTCTGAAGGTCAGAAGTCTGCACTGGGTCTCGCTGGGCTATCATTGAAGGAGCTCTGGAAGCGTAGTGGATAAGGCATTTGGCTGCTAACCACAAGATCGGCAGTTCAAAGCCACCAGCTGCTCCAGGGAAGTAAGATGGGGCTATCTATCTACCTCTGTAAAGATTGACAGCCTCAGAAACCCAATGGAGGTCGCCATGAGTCAGAATCAACTTGATGGCAGTGAGTTTGGTTTGGCTTTTTGGGCTATCAGTGAGGTGTTGACAGGGCGGTATCCTTTCTGGAGGCTCTAAGGGAGAATCTGTTTTCTTGCCTTTGCCAGCTTTTGAGGTCATCCACATATCTTGGCTTGTGGCCCTTTCCTCCATCTTCAAAACCAGCAACAGTGAGTTAAGACCATCTCACATCACCTTCTCTCTGGTTCTTTGCTTTTGTCATCACAACTACTTTGTGATGCTGGCACCAACTCTCCTGCCTCTCTCTCTTACTTATAAGGACCTTTGTGATTACCATTGGACCTCCCCCACCCCACCCCCCAGGTAATCTAGGAATGCTCCTTGAGAATAAGAGCTTTTTGACAAGAAGCTCAACTTCGTCTCTTATACTTTGGTCACATTGCTAGAAAGGACTGATCCCTGGAGAAAGATATTGTATGTCCACTTGGCTGGGCATGAACTTGAGTGCCTTGGCAGCTGGATGTAGTTACTCCCCGGGATGAGCTTGGATGTGGTGTGATCACCTCCGTGCTGGAATCTGCTGTGGGCAGTTGATCAGTAGAAGGGGAGTTGCCTTCGGGGCGAGGCCTGCTTTCAGTATACGTGGAAAGGATCCTGCACTTAGTCCATCATTCATCATCTCCAGTTCCTGGACTTCAACCAGTGACCTTCCATGCTGCCTGACAATCTTGAGATTGTTGCCTTCTCAGCCTGTAAGCCAACAATCTGGCATTTTACCTGATGGTCTTGGGTTGGTCAGGTTCAGAGTGCAGCAGCTGCTTGAGTCGAGAGAAGCCTCCAGCTCACTCCAGTCGGCCTGGAAGGCAGAGGTGAAGCCCACTTCCAAAGAGCCTCCCCTAGGCCCTAGAGCCAGCACTCTGAACTCAGACTTCTAGCCTCGTCTTCCCCTAGAGCCAGCACTCTGAATCTGGGCTTCTGACCTCCTGGACTGGAAGAGAATAAGTTTCTGTTTGGTGAAGCCATCCACTTGTGGTATTTCAGTCATAGCATTCCTTGAGAACTAAGACAGATATCTGCTTGGTAAAGTAGAGGGTCAGTGAAACAGAAGAAGACCTTCAATGAGATGGATTGACACAATGCCTGAAACAATGGGCTCAAACAGACCAATGATTGTGAAGATGGTGCAGACCAGACAGTGTTTCATTCCTTTGTACAAGGGTCACCATGAGTTGGAACTGACTCAATAGCACCCAACAACAACAACAGATAATCTAGAATAATCTCCCCATCCAAGGCTTTGAACTGGTTCATTGCAGTTCAACTCCTTGCTGAGAATTGGCATTTCTACCCCAGAGACACTGAATCGTGATCCACTTTTAACAAGGTCCCCAGGTGATGCTTATGTGTGCTTGGTTAGAGGCCTACAAGAAGAGCAATTGGAGAATTGGGAACAAAAAGAGCTGAGAAAGAAACATGGATGAACCCAAGAAAATTAAAAAATAAAAAAACTGAATAGGCACCAAGAATAAAGATCTTTGTATCACACGTCCACCAGAGAGCAGAATAAACACCCAAGAAGAAAGAATGACTTTAGCCACTGTTAGGCCGAAGCAAACCCAAGCCACCAACATTTCACTTAGCAGCTTCCTCCGAGTGTCAAGCCCTGATGAGACAGCCTGATAAGACAACCAAAGTGACAGAACCCACCCAGACTAAAAAGTCCCATGCAGTGGCAAACTTCCTCTTGTGAAGCCCCCTCATGCTAATTAAGTACAGACCCATGCTAACAGCTAATTGGACCCCACCATATCCTTAGTGTCCCCACTTAGGTCCTCCACAAGACTATAAACCCTACCCTCCCCAGCCAGGCGGTGCGACTTCCCGGGCCTCTCTCAGGGACCTGTGAACCTCGCCTGGGCCCCTCTCGGGGACCTATAAACCTCCCCCGGAAACTCAGAATAAAAACTTCTCTTTAACCTCACTTTTGTGCGTCTCTTCTCCTTACTGTGGCCTTACAGCCACCAGTCCTTGTCATCAGCCACCCTGGAACTGGCACAGTATTCTCATTAATTGATTAGCCATAGTGGGAGGGACTAAGGCTATGCACATGCTCAATGGCGGGAGTGCCCATTCATTAAAGTGAATCCACCAACTGCCACTCTCAAATGTCAACCTGCCAGGAACTGAGACCAATGCTGAGTCCCCAATATGGCACCATCCCACAAAGAGATCTACCAGCCACTTGGTGGCAAGTTGATTCCATTGAACCCCTACCACCCTGTTAGAGGCAGCTATCCATCTTGGCTGGAATAAATACTATTCCACTTACGAGTTTGTTTTTCCTAACTCAGGTTTTCAGCTAGCACCACTATCCAAGAGTTTGCATTGTACATACAACATCACATCAGACCAAGTGACTCACTTATTTGCAGCAGACTCATCATGTACTGCACCACCAAGAAGCTACTGGCCTAAAGAGTTTTGAAAAATCTACTGAAGGCACAGAAGCCATCTTGGAGATGATGCCCTGTGGAAGTACTGTACCATGCTCCAGGATGCAGCTCACACTCTAGGTCAGAAGTTCTCAACCTTTACACCCTTAAAATTTACTCCAGGTCTCAAAGAGCCATTTCTGTGATTTACGTTTATCAATATTTACCACTTTAGAAATTAAAACAAATAAATTCATTTACAATGACAATAATAAAATTATTATATAGTCATACAAATAACATATTTTGAAAGAAAAAAGATTGTATTTTTCAAAACAAAAATATTGCTAAGCATTTTATTATTATGCGTTGTTTTGCAAATATCTTTAATGCCAACTTAAGAGAAGATAGTTGGATTTGAATATCTGCTTCTGCATTCAATTTGTTCTCATATCATGCATCATCTAATCTCTTAGTAATTAGAAGAGAGTAAATCTGAAAAAGGCAAATAATTTTTTAGTATTATTGTAAAACCAGTGACCTTACAGACCTCCTGAAAGGGTCTGAGAATGCCCAAGGGTCCCAAATCATACTTTGTGAGAACTGCTAGTCTAAATCGGTGACTGTCATCCGGTGTACCATCCTCAGCAGGTAAAATTCACGAGTCTGGCAACCAAGAGGCAGATGGAGGAATGGCTGTGTATCATCACCTTCACTGACCCAACGGAGGAGTCTGTACTCCCTGACCCACACCTCTGGGCTTTGAATGTTTGGAAGTCTTGGGCCCCAGTGGGTACAGCAAGAATCGCATTACATTTCAAGGCATGGCTGCCACCCAGTCACTTCAACTGACTTGTGCGAAGACACACACAGACAAGGAAAGGAGGAATGATTGACTCTGAGCATCAAGGGGACGCAACACTGCTGTGACACAATGGGACAAAAAGAATGTGTCTGCACCTACATGAGCTGCTGAGAAACCTTGGTACTCCCTTGTCCAAATCGGACAGAAAATGGACAAGCAAAGAAGCCACAGTCTTCAAAGGGCCTGGTGACCGGGGGCTCAGGTGTGAGGGTGTGGTTCACCCCACTACATCAGCTACTATTATGGAATGAACTGTGCCTCTAAAAAATATATGTTGTAAAACATAACTCCTATATCTGTGGTTATAATGCCATTCAGGGATGGATTTTCCATGTTACATTAAGAGGTCATTTCAGTGCTGTTGTTATTAGGGGCCATCCAGTCAGATCCAACTCATAGTAACCCTTTGTACAACTGAATGAAACCGTGCCAGGTCTTCCACCATCTTCACAGTCATTGCTATGTTTGAGCCTATTTTTGCAGCCACCCTGTTGTCAATCCATCTTACTGAGAGCTGTGGTAGTTAAGGTTGTGTGTCTACTTGGCTTGGCCATGATTTTGAGTGGCTTGGCAGCTGGATGTAGTCATGCCCCATGATGAGCTTGGATGTGGTGTAATCACCCCCATGGTGGAACAAGGGGAGCTGCATCCAGGGTGTGGTCCACTTCCAATACACATGGAGAGGCTTTGGAAAAGGTCTCTAACCTTTTGTTCATTTTGGATCCTGCATTTGGCCTGTCTTCATCTCCAATTCTGCACTTAAACTAGTGACCTGCTGTATTGCCTGCTGTTCTTGGGATTGTTGCTTGAGCGGCCTGTGAGCCAACAATCTGCCATTTTACCTGATGATCTTGGATTTGTCAGCCTCAGCAGCCACCAGCTGCAGGGGTCAGGAGAAGCCACCAGTGTGCTCCAGTGGGCCTGGAAGTCAGAGTTGAAGGCCACGGTTGAGGGGCCTCCTCCCAGCCCCTAGAGCCCGTGCTCAGAGTTAGATTTCTAGCCTTCTAAAGTGTAAGAGAACAAATTTCTGTTTGTGAAAGCCATCCACTTGGGGCATTTCTGTTACAGCAGCACTGGAGAACTAAGTCTTTTTCACTGACCCTCTACTGTGGGGCCCTGTGTGTTGCTGTGAGGCTGGAGGCTATGCCACTGGTATTCCAAACATCAGCAGGGTCACTCATGGTGGACAGGGTTCGGTGGAGCTTCCAGACTAAGACAGATTTGGAAGAAGGAAGGGGCCATCCACTTCTCAAAGAATTGGCCACTGAAGACCTTATGAATAGCAGTGAAATGCTGTCAGATATATTACTGGAAAACTTTATGACGAGCCCTGAAACACTGTCCAGTATTGTGCTGGAAGATGAGCCCTTCCGGTCGGAAGGCACAACAGGGAAAGAGCTGCCTCCTCAGAGTAGAGCCGACCTTAATGATGTGAATGGAGTAAAGCTCTCAGGACCCCCATTTTCTGATGGTGGCAAAAGTCAAAATAGGAAGAAACAGCTGCAAATGTCCATTAATAATCAGAACATGGAATGTACAAAGTAGGAATCTAGGAAACTTGGAAGTTGTCAAAAATGAAATGGAATGCATAAAGATTGATATCCTAGGCATTAGTGAGCTGAAATGGGTGGATTTTAGCCATTTTGAATCAGACAACCATATGATCTACCATGTCAGGAAAGAGAAATTGAAGAGGAATGGTGTGGTATTCATCATCACATAGAATGTTTCAAGATCTATCCTGAAGTGCAATGCTGTCAGTGATAGGATAATATCCATATGCCTACAAGGAAGACCAGTTAATACTACTATCATTCAAATTTACGCACCAACCACCAAAGCTAAAGATGAGGAAATTGAAGATTTTTACCAACTTCTGCAGTCTGAAATTGACCAAACATGCAATCAAGACGTGTTGATTGTCACTGGTGATTGGAATGCAAAAGTTGGAAACAAAGAAAAATCACCAGTAGTTGGAAAGTATGGCTTTGGTGATAGCAATAACATTGGAGATCACATGATAGAATTTTGGAAGACCAATGACTTACTCATTGCAAATACCTTTTTTCAACAACATAAACAGTGGCTATACACATGGACTTTGCCAGATGGAGTACACAGGAATCAGATCAACTACATCTGTGGAAAGTGGCAATAGAGAAGCTCAGTATCTTCAGCCAAAACAAGGCCAGGAGCTGACTGTGGAACAGACCATCAACTGCTCATATGCAAGTTCAAGGTGAAGCTGAAGACAATTAAAACAAGTCCATGAGAGCCAAAATATGACCTTGATTATATCGCTCCTGAATTTGGAAACCATCTAAAGAATAAATTTGATGCATTGAACACCAATGACTGAAAACCAGAGGAATTGTGGGATGACATTAAGAACATCGTCTTTGAAGAAAGAAAAAGGTCATTAAAAAGGCAAGAAGGGAAGAAAAGACCAAAATGGATGTCAGAAGAGACTCTGAAATTTGCCCTTGAGCAGAGAGTAGTTAAAGCAAATGGAAGAAATGACAAGATAAAAGAGCTGAACAGAAGATTTCAAAGAGCAGCTCAAGAAGACAAAGTCAAATATTATAATGAAATGTGCAAAGACCTGGAGTTAGAAAACTAAAAGGGAAGAACATGCTAGGTGTTTCTCAAGTTGAAAGGACTGAGGGAAAAACTCAAGCCTCGAGTTGCAATATTGAAAGGTTCTGTGGTCACTATGAGTCGGGTCTGACTCGATGGCACATAACAACAAACAACAACAGTGGGTAAAATATTGAATGATGCAGGAAGCATCAAAAGAAGATGGAAGGAGGCGGGGCAAGATGGCGGACTAGGCAGAAGGATTGCACAGACCCTCTTCAACAAAGAAAAGGGAAACCAATTAACACAGACACAGAAGATAATCTT
>NW_006922111.1:634964-651187 GCF_000298275.1 Orycteropus afer afer | reverse complement strand
ATTGTGGTAAACTGTGGTCAATGTCATGAAACAAAGTATATGTGAACTGCTGTATGGAAAGTGAATTTGCTCTGTAAATCTTCACCCAAATCACACACACACACACACACACACAGAACCAATGGTACTGAAGGAAGAAGTCAAAACTGCGCTGAAGGCACTGGCAAAAAACAAGGCTCCAGGAATTGACAGGATACCCATTGAGATGTTTCAACAAACGGATGGCCTGCTGGAGGCACTCACTCGGCTATGCCAAGAGATTTAAAAGACAGCTACCTGGCCAACTGTGGTAGTTAACTTTGTGTGTCAACTTGGCTGGGCCTAGTTGAGTGGCTGGGCAGCTGGATGTAGTATTCCCCATGATGAGACAGTTAATCAACTCCATGGTAGAATCTACTGCGAGCAGCTGAGTAGCTGTTTTGGGTATGTGGTCTGTTTCCCACATAAAAGAAACAGCTTTGGGAATGGTCTCTAGCTTATGGCACGTTTGAACCCTGTGTAGAGCTGTGTCATTGTTCAGCAGCCTGCCATGCTCTGCCGACCTTGGGACTTTCAATAAACTTGAATTGATGGCCTGCCATGTGGTTTGGTGACATCAGGACTGTGCCATTTTATTTGTCGACCTTGGGCTTGTTAGCCTCAGCAGCCAGTAGCTGCCTGAGTGAAGAGATACCTCTAGCTTCAGTGGGCCAGGGGCAAGAGGCAGAGCTGAAGCCCAAGGTCGAGGGGCTTTCACATAGCCCCTAGAGCCTGAACTTGGACTTAAAGCCTCCAAATTGTAAGAATAAACTCCTATTTGTTAAGGCCATCCCATTTGTGGTATATTCCTGTCAGAGCAGCACTAGGGAACCAGAATGCCAACTGACTGGAAGAGATCCATATTTGTACCCATTCCAAAGAAAGGTGATCCCACAGAATGTGGAAATTATCGAACAATATCATTAATACCACACGCAAGTAAAATCTTGCTGAAGATAATTTAAAAATGGTTGTAGCAGTATATTGACAGAGAACTTCCAGAAATGCAGGTAGATTCAGAAGAGAATGTGAAATGAGGGATATCATTGCTGATGTCAGATAGATCTTCGCTCAAATCAAAGAACACCAGAAAGATGTTTACTTGTGTTGTATTGACTATGCAAAAGCATTCAATTGTGTAGGTCATAACAAATTACAGATAACATTGAGAAGAATGGGAATTCCAGAACACTTAATGGTGCTCAAGAGGAACCTGTACATAGACAAGAAGGCTGTCATTCGAACAGAACAAGGGATACTGCATGGTTTAAAATCAGGAAGGGACTGTGTCAGGGTTGTATCCTTTCACCATACTTACTCAATCTGTATGCTGAGCAAATAATCCAAGAAGCTGGACTATATGAAGAAGAGTGTGGCATCAGGATTGGAGGAAGACTCATTAACAACCTGGGATAAGCAGATGACACAACTTTGCTTGCTGAAAGTGAGGATGACTTGAAGCACTTACTGATGAAGATTAAAGACTACAGTCTGTGGTATGGATTATATCTTGATGTAAAGAGAACAAAAATCCTCACAACTGGGCCAATAAGCAGCATCACAATAAATGGAGAAAAGATTGAAGTTGTCAAAGACTTCATATTACTTGGTTCCACAATCAACACCAATAGAAGCAACAGTCAAGACATCAGACGACGTATTGCACTGGGCAAATCTGCTGCAAAGGATCTCTTTCAAGTGCTGAAGAGCAAAGATGTCTCTTTGAAGACTAAGGTGAGCCTAACCCAAGCCATGGTATTTTCAATCACCTCATATGCATGTAAGAGCTGGACAATGAATAACAAAGACAGAAGAAGAATTGATGCTTTTGAGTTGTGGTGCTGGCAAAGAATACTGATGGTACCATGGGCTGCCAGAAGAACTAACAGATCTGTCCTGGAAGAAGTGCAGCTGGAATGCTCCTTGGAAGCGAGAATAGTCAGACTTCATCTGACCTACTTTGGTTATATTATCAGAAAGGACCGTTCCTTGGAGAAAGATATCATGCTTGGTAAAGTGGAGGGTCAACGAAAAAGGGGAAGGCCCTCAACGAGATGGATTGGCACAGTGGCTGCAACAATGGGCCGAGGTATAGCAAATATTGTGAGCCTGGCACAAGACCAGGAAGTGTTTCATTCTGTTGTCCATGGGGTGACTATGAGTTGGAGCCAACTTGATGGCACCTAACAACAAAAACAACTACTTTACCAAGCATGAGGTCCTTCTTCAGGGACTGGTCCCTGCTGATAACACACCCAAAGCACGTGAGAAGTCTCACCGTCTTCTGTTCTAAGGAGTATTCCAGCTGTACTTCTTCAAAGACAGACTTGTTCATTCTTCCTGGCAGTCTGTGGCATACATGATATTCTTTGCCAATACCATAATTCAAAGACATTAATTCACGTGCATATGTGGAAATTGAAAATAGCATTGCTTGGGTCAGCTGCATCTTAGTCCTCAAACTGCCATGTTTGCTATTTAACACTTTAAAGAGGTCTTTTGTACCAGATATGCCCAGTACAATACATCATTTGATTTCTTGACTGCTGCTTCAATGGGCATTGATTGTGGATGCAGGTAAAACTACATCCTTGACCACTTCAATGTTTTCTCCATTGATCATGATGTGGGTTACTGGTCCAGTTGTTAGGATTTTTTTATTTTCATTATGCTGATGTGTAATCCATAAAAACTGTAGTTATTGATCTTCATCAGTAAGTGCTGCAAATCCTGTTTGCTTTCAGCAAGCAAGCTTGTGTCATCTGCATATCACCAGTTGTTAGAGTCTCCCTCCAACCCTGATACTGCATTCTTCTTCATGTAGTTAAACTTCCGGGATTATTTGCTCAGCAGACAGATGGAATGAGTGTGGGAAAGGATACAACCCTGACACACACCTTTCCCGATTTGAAACCACACAGTATCCCCTTGCTCTGTTCTGATGTCTCGGTATTGAAGGAAGAAGTTCATGTCAGTACAGTGTGTATTTTAAGCCCATCAACTTTGAGATATAAGAAGGAGCAGATTAGGTGGAGGAGTAAGCAGAGATGGGAGAAGATAGAGGTTATGTCACATGAAGACCAAGGAGACAAGGAACGGAACCTAAAGCGATAAGGAGCTTCTCACACAGAGAGAGTGGCAGAGCCTTCTCCTGGAGCCAGCACCTCAAATTCAGACTCTATGCTCCTAACTGAGAAAGCAAATTTCTATTTGTTAAAGCTACCCACTAATGGTGTTTCTGTTACAGCAGTACTAGGAACTAACACAGAATTTGGTACCATGAAGGTGGGGTGCTGCTCAATTACCTAAAATGGGGACGTGGTTTTGGAATTGGGTGAAGGCTGGGAGAGTTTTAAGGTGCCTAATTGTGAAAACCTAATACCTTGCCTGGGAGAGATTGTCAATCGAATTATGGCCATCAAAGAAGATTCTGATGAGGTCTCAGAAGGAACTGAGGGCTGTGATGAACACTTCTATTATGAACAGAGTGTTGCTTGTAATGAGAACGTTAAATGTTCCTCTGGTAAGAATTTAAAGGAAATGATAAACATATGATTGGACAATGGAGGAAGGGCAATGCTTTTTATGCGGTGGCAGAGAACTTGTCTGAATTACGTTCAAATGAGTGGTGGAAAGTAGAACTTGTTAAGTGATGAACCTAGATATTTGGCTGAGGAAATTTCTAAACAAGATCTTGAAGGGGCCACATGGTTTCTCCTTGCCACTTATCTAAGACACAAGGGTAAAGTGACGGACTTGAAAATGAAACCAGAACTTAAAGATTTGGAAAATTCTGTTGCACAAACTAAGGACACGTGCCTTAAAACTCTCACCAAGGACTTGGGAACTCAATCTTTTGTTAAGGAGATTAAACCTGTGACTGATGGATCTAAGCAACTACAATGGAAAAAAGAAATCAGCTTAGACTGAAGAGGACGGGAAAAGAACAATAGGAAAGAATGCTGTGTGCCTCTTGGAATTGTACAGGCAGGAAACAGGCCCAAAGAGCTACGCCTGTTGTCCTTCAAGAAAAGGAGAGGACCGTCCCTGAAGAAGTCAGGAGATGAGCAGAAACATTCAAAGGAGAGGTGGAAGGAGGGCTGTCTCACTTTTGAAGGGAGAGTCGTGGTGTCCTAAATCTCCAAGGATGGGGCCACGGCCTCCTGGGATTCAAAGAGTCAGATCTCCGCCAACAGCTCCGTTCCAGAGTGTGGGGTTGCTGTGCCAGAGGCCAAGAGAGTGGGGCCTCTGCCCCCAAGTGCCATGACCAAGGGGCAGAAGAACAGGCTGGCTGGGGCTAAGGGAGTGGGGTCACTACGCAGGTGGACTTGGAGATGGGGCTCCCCAAAGCTGAGGGAGCAGAGTTGCATTCTAGAAGGCCTGTAAGCTGGGCCTAAAGCCCAGGACCGCGGGCCTCCTTCCAGAACCCAGAGAGTGTGGCCGGCACCAGAGTCCGGCCCTTGCCCAGGTGGTCCCAGAGAACAGAGGATTTTTCCAGCCTTGTGAGCTGATGTAATTTGTCCTGTGGGTTTTGGACTTGAGTGATGTTTGTTATCCCTCTTTCCCCCCGTTTCTCTCCTGTGTGATGGACATGTCTGCCTTGTCCCTGCTTCACTGTTGTACTTTGGAAGCAGGTCACTGTGGCCCAGATTTCACAGGTTCATAGCTGAGGAGGAATCCTGCCCTAGGATGGAATTCACCCAAGCTTTCACCCATATTTGTTTTAGATGATTCAGAAATGAGATTTTGGACTTGGAGTTGACTTAAGACTTTCAGGATGATGTGATGGGGTGAATGTGTCTTGCATGTGGCAAGGACATGAATTTTGGGGCCCAAAGGGTGAATGTTATTATGGATTGAATTGTGTCCCCAAATCAACATATGGTAAACCTGACCCCTGTGTCCATGGTTTTAACTCCATTTGAGAATATGGAGTTGTGTTTGTTTTTGTTGTCAAGAGGCAGTATTAGTGTAGGGTGAGCTTTCAGCCAATCAACTTGGCTACAGAAAAGAGCAAATGAAGTCCAGGAATGAGCAGAGGTAGGAGAAGAAAGATGCCATGCCATGTGAAGACCAAGGAGCCAAGAAGGAGAAGCTGAGAAGAGACAGGGACCAGCCTGCAGAGCCGAAGGAGAGAGAGAGACCGCCTTCCCCTAGGCCTGGCGCACTGAATTCAGCCTTCTAAACTGTGAGAAAATAAACTTCTGTTTGTTAAAGCCACCCCCTTGGGGTTTTTCTGTTACAGCAGCCCTGGAGAACTAAGACAACCACCTGGAACACTAGGTGCTAGCTGACGGTGCGGGGACTCGAGACTAGAAAATAGGAGCGGGAGGGAACGACTGTCAGCTGCTCCCAGAGCCCAACTGCAGATGTGGGGCCCGGGGCCAAGGCTCGTCCACCAACTTTCCTTGTAGAAGCTGCCTCCAGGAAGAGGCCAGCAGCAGCCTAAAGACTCCGTTACCAGGACTAATTAGAAGCAAGCTCCACTGCGGTGGTTGCTGGATGCGCCCACCAGCATCCCACTCCTTCAGGACGGAAGCATTCATTCCTCCAGCTGTCAAAGTGGTGAGAGCTGGCCTCCTGTCGCTGACGTGAGCTCCTAGCGATTACCTTCAGCTAAAGGGCCATGATGACTGAGGCCAGGTCTCCTGCCCAGAGGCAGCTCGCATCCAGTGATTGGTTGAAGTGGGGCCATAATGGTCATCCCCCTTCCCTCAGTTTGGGACACGTCTGTAGGGCCACCCTTGCTCCATATTTCCTCGTGGGGTTGGCTGGGCCTTTGCGTGACTGCATGGCACCCCAACTTCTGCCTCTGCTTTTCTCACTCCCCACCAGCATGGATCCCAAGAGCCCTTCCCAGCAACTTCCCTGCACCCAAATACTACATCAGAACCCACTCTCTAGGGAAACCAACCTGAGACAAGATGCTCGCCAACTGTTTGTTGAAAGTCCCACTGAGCTGCCTCCACTGGGGTGCCATCTCTCCACCTCCCGTGGGTGGATCCACCTGAGGCGCCCATCCAGTGGGCACCCACAGCATGGGCGTGTGCTCCGTCCTCAAAGAGCCGAAGATGTTGCTTCTGAGACGGTTGGGTGGCAAGTCAGCTAGGAGGCCGTCAGCATATCCTCCTGTCTTAGTTGGCCACAACAAAAACTACCACACACATAAACAGCTTTAAAGGACAGAAATTTGCCATCCCACGGTTCTGGAGGCTGGGAGGCCCAGGCAGGTTTTCGGCCATGTTGGTTCCTTCTGTGTCCTGTCTCCTGTGTCTGGCTCCAGTTCTTGGCTTTCCTTGGCTTGTAGACAGGTCTTCTCATGGTGTCTGTCTTCCTCCCACGTGTCTCTCTGTCTGTGCTGCTCTTCCCATAACTCTGAAGGGACCAGGTGGTAGCTCACCATGGAATTCTCACCTGGAATTCACTGGTGGGAGACCCAGCCAGTGCAGCCTCCGCCCACCCATCAGTAGAGGTTTGCATGTTGCTCTGAGGCTATGAAGTAACATCACGACAAAGGGAGAAGGTTGTCAGGGATTTCATTTTACTTGGATCCACGATCAATGTCCATAGAAGCAGCAGTCAAAAAATCAAATGACGTATTACACTGGGCAAATCTGCTGCAAAAGACCTCTTTAAAGTGTTTGAGAGCAAAGATGTCATTCTAAGGACTAAGGTGAGTCGATGCTGACTCATAGTGACCCCTCCTTGGGCTTCCAAGGCAGCATCACTATGGAAGTAGATTGCCCAATCTTCCCTCCGAGGAGTGGCTGGTGGGTTTGAACCATCAGCCTTCTGGTTAGCAGTCAGGTGCCTTAGGCACTATGCCGCCAGAGCCTGAACCAAGCTGAGGTGAATTTTAAGCACCTAATATGCACGTGGAAGCTGGACGATGAATGAGGAAGACCGAAGAACTGACGCCTTTGAAGAATATTGAACGTATCTGTCTTGGAAGAAGTAAAGCCACAATGCTTCTTAGAAGTGAGGATGGCAATCTGAAACTTTGTGTCATGTACTTTGGACATGTCATCAGGAGGGACCAGTCCCTGGAGAAGGAGGTCGTGCTTGGTAGAGTAGAAGATTGGCAAAAAAGAGAAGCCCTTCAAGGAGGTGGGCCGACACAGGGGCTGCAACGACGGGCTCAAGCAGAGGAGGGACACTGAGCATGGAGCAGGCCCTGCAGTGTTGTGTTTTCTCGGACATAGAGTCACCGTGAGTCAGAAGCCACTTGACAATCCCTGTTTTGGTTACTTAGTGCTGCCCTAATAGAAAATACCACAAATAGGATGCCTGAACAAACAGAAGTTTACTCTCTTACAGTTTTGCAAGCTAGAAGTCCGAGTTCTAAGTGCCAGACTCTAGGGGCTGGGTGGAAGCCCCTCAACCTTGGGCTTCAGCTCTGCCTCCTGCACCCAGCCCACTGAAGCTGAAGGCTTCTCTCTCTCTCTTTTTTTTAATTAGGATTTGGGTGAAGATTTACAGAGTAAATTCACTTTTCATACAGCAGTTCACATATACTTTGTCTCATGTCATTGACCAAAATTTACAATGCAGCAGCTCCCCTCCCACTTCCTCCCCATAGTTACCTCCTCCCAGTGTCCATCCCTCCATACTCTTCTGCACCCTGAGCTATCTCCCTGTGCATAAGCAGCCCTTCTTTCTCCCATGATTGTTCTCTCCAGGGCGTGTGTCTACTTGAGGTAAATGTTTAACTCACATGCCTATACTTTGTTTGGCTGGAAACCACAGTTGTGGGTTCAATTCCAGACCTGAAGGGCAGCTAGGGGCCATGGTCTCAGTGGTTCCACCAGGCTCCATTGGACCAGCAAACCTGGTCCCCACTGAAGGCTTCTCTTCACTCAGGCAGCTGCTGGCTGCTGAGGCTGACAAACCCGAGGTCAACAAGTGAAAAGGCGCCGTCCCAATGTTACCCGACAACATGGCAGGCCATTAATTCAAGTCCAGAAAGAGTCCCAAGATCCGCAGAGCACGGCAGGCTGATGAACAACAACTCAGTTACACGCAGGGTTCAAGCCAAAAAGCTGGAGCCCTTCCTCACAGCTGCTTCGTATCCACAGGAAGCAGCCCACATCCCTCAAGCAGCTACTCAGTTGCTCCAGTGGCTTCCACTACAGAATTGACGGCCGATCTCATCACGGGGAATAACTACCACCAGCTGCCCAGCCACTCAGCCAGGCCCAGCCAAGTTGACACACAACACTAACTACCAGAGCACCTAACAACTACAATGTGATGCTGCTCAGGTTTCAGTGGAGGTTCCAGACTGAGAGAAACTAGGAAGAAAGGCCTGGAGAACTACTCCTCAAAGTCAGCCAATAAGAATCCTACAGGTCACAACAGTCTAACCTCCAACCAATCACGGGACAGCCCGGGATGGGACAGCGCTTTGGTCTGTTACGCATCCGGCCGCTGTGCGTTGGGGGCTGCCTCGATGACAGCCAACAGCCACTACTCCACTGGTGTGGCCTCATCAGCACAATGCAAGAAGCCCCCCATTTCCACATGGAGTCACCTTCACAGGTACAGGGGTTAGGACTTCCGCAGTTTCTTGGGGGGACACGGCTCAATCCGTAACATGTTCCTTCATAGGTCTCACATTCTCAGAGGGGTCCCTGCTGGCCACCCTAGCTAAACCAGTCTCCTGTCCTGGCCCTCCATGTCTGCCATTGTTGGCCCTTACACTGCAGTCACCCACTTGCTTGTTGTCTGTCTGTCCTTCTACAGCTTAGGCTTCCTCAGGGCAGAAACCTCACGTCTTGTTCACTCTTCTCTCCTTACCATCTCCCACAGCGTGTGGCCACAAATAGGTGCTGAGCGAACCCTGTGGGTTGAGAGCGTGCATCTGAGGCCGGATCGCCTCATCCAACCACTCGCTGGCTGTGGGTCCTGGAGCACCCACTCCAGCTCACTGAACCTCCGGTCCCTAATCTGTGAGTGAGAACAAAGGGGGTGGGGGTTCGTGAGAGGACACGGCGATCAAACACATGACGTGGTGCCTGTGCGGCGGAAGATGCCTTTATAGGTGGTTGTGGTGGCTGTGAGGGGCCACCAAGTCAGTTCTGATGCACAGTGACCCCAAATACAACAGAATGAAACCCGCCTGTCCTGCCCCACCCTCACATCCACTGCTGTGTTTGAGCCTCTTCTTGCAGCCACCAGGTCTGTCCATCTCACGGAGGGTCTTCCTCTGTCCTACTGACCTTGACTTCACCCAGCATGGTATCCTTCTCCAAGGTCTGGAGAGACCAGAGGGTGTTGTCTGCTACCTTCAAGTGCCCTCGGACTCTCAGTAGCCCCATAAGTAACCCCACACTGCCTGGTCTGGGGCCGTCCCCTTGACTGGCTGCTGCTCAGACCGTGGGGACCCACAGGGCTGTCGCTGACTGAGTTTTGGCTGTTCTTCCTGCTCTGTCTTAGTCTGGACGCTCCTCTGAAAGCTATCCCACATCACCGCAACCCTCAGGCCTCCACTGCCAGACGGACGGGGGCTGCACGTGATGTGTGCTGGGTGCGAATTGAACCTGGCCCTCCTGCATGGAAGGTGAGAATTGTACCCCTGAACCCCCGCTGCCCTCAAAATGACACGTGTACAGGTGGGGGGCCCAGGGCTGGCGGTGGCTCCCTGAGAGCCTCAGTGGACTGGAAGGCAGAGCCATCTGCTGATGTTGGCGGTTTAGGACGTGAGCCGAGAGAGGAGGAAGCGTTGCCGAGTGGAGGAGCAGGTGAGCTGGGTGTCGTGGCTTTGCAGGGTCCTGTGGGTGTTGGGCTGTGCCCAGCGCACAGAAGCTGGGCGCGGGGTGGAGAAGACAGGTGGCTGTGTAACCCCCGCTGGGCTTCTGCCGGATGAGTAGGGGATGAGTGGGACGGAAGGACAAAGGGGCAGAAGAGTGGAGAGCTCTCTGGCTGCAACCTTGTCCTGTGTGGTCGGGAGATGTGGCCCCAGGAAGGGCTGGTCCACAGGGACAGGCCCAGGGCGTGGGGCTCAGGATGAGGTCAGAGAGGAGGCCCGGGGGCCTGGAGGCGTGAGAGAGCGTCCACAGAGGAAGCTGTGGTCAGAGAGTTGGACCCTGGAGGAGGCAGGGCTGTCCGGCGATGACAGGGGCCAGGGTGTGGGCAGCCGGAGCCGGGAGGAGGCGAAGGTCATCGGAGCCGGGAGGGGATGTGGGAGGCTGCACGGATCTGCCACCTCGCCCCTGGGGTCTCCGCTGCTCCCGTCCTCCCCTCCTCCTGGGGCCTCCTGTGTGTGACTTCTGGGCCCCACCCTTCTCCTTACGACCTATCTCCTCCACTAGCCTCCCTGGCCCTCCGCCCTGTCTTTGATGTTTTATTGTCTTTTTACCCTGTGAACCTATGTACCACCCCTTACCACTTTATCCCAAAGCCCCCCCTCTTCTAACCACCTGGTCACTGTCACCCAAGCCCCACCCCTGGTCGTTCAGTCATCCATTCTCTGTCCTTTGTTCTCACACGGACTCTGCTGTGAGCCTCAGGGATTGGTTTGTCCTGTTTCTTTCCGTTTTCTTCGGAGCTAAGAGCCCACTGACTAACGGGCACCCCAGACAGAAAAAGTGAGGGTGGGGGGATGGCTGAGTCAATGCAGTGGGGCGGGGAGCAGGGTAAATTTGGGAAGAAGCCCAGCTTAGCAATGCCATGGACGTGGGGTCCAGGCCTGACTCAGCCGTTCACGGTGGTGGGACCACAGACCAACCGCTGAGAAGCAGCCGGAACCCCCTCGGGGAGGGACCTTGTAAACCCTGAGGCGCTGAGACAGCCGTGACAGGAGGGCCTGGCTCACAGTGGGAGGTTCACGTCACTGGCCTTCCGCAAACGACCTCAGCTGCAGCCGCACCTGCCCGGCACCGGATGGTGGGACAGGCACTCTGCCATTCGTCCAAGTAGCCTTCAGGGCTCACTTTTCTCATCTGTAAAATGGGGGAAGGTTGGGCAATCCTACTTCCGTAGTGATACTGCCTTGGAAACCCAAGGAGGGGTCGCTATGAGTCGGGGCCGACTTGACGGCACATGACAACAACAACAACAAAGTATCCGCTTTGCCTGCTACCCAGGGTCAGTGGGAGAATCGAATGTGATCACATAGGTGAAGACGCTCACAGACGGCTGAGTTAGCAATCTATTGCCCAGACTTCCTGATGTGCACAGATGTCACAGCGACCCCTTCAGCCTGAGTCCAGAGGACAACAGTGTCCCTTAGATGCCCGTCATCCACCTTCCTGGTAGAGGCTTGTTGACAGACTTGGGGCTCAGAAAGGGGCTCTCGAGGCCAGATGCCTGTGTCTGAATGGCTGTCCCCGGCACTACCAGCTGTGGGCTGTGACTCAGTTTCCACAGCTGAGAGCTGGTGGTGGGTGATGGTGATAGGACCATCTCATTGGGTTATTGGGAGCATAAGAGGACATGGAGTGGGATGCTTTCCGAGCAGGCTCTAGGCACGTGGTGCTCGGTGAACGTTACCGGCTGCACTATTGACCACCTGTCAGTACTGTGGCGCCCATCTGCCACCATGACGCTGCGAGCTAAGTCACTGGTATCTCAAGTACCAGCAGGATCACCTATCGGGGACAGATTTCAACGGAGCTTCCAGACTGACAGAGACCGGCACGGAAGGCCTGGCTCTCTACTTCTGAAAACTATGGGTCACAACAGAACATTGTCCACCTCGCTCCAAAGGACACGTCATCAAGGGGGCTCAGTGGCTGGTGGGAGACACCATGCTTGGTGAAGTGGGGGGCCGGCAAGGGCAGGGAGGACCCTTGGTGAGATGGATCCGTACCACAGCTACAGTGCTGGACCCGAACATGCCAGTGATTGTGGGAATGCCACGGACCGGGCAACATCCTACTGTGCTTGGGCCACCACGAGTTGGAGTAAACTGGACAGAGCTGACCCCCGACGATCTGGTACCACCAGGCTTTGTGTAAATTCACCCCCACCTCGTGGTCCACACTCCCCCCTCCCCAAACCCTGCCGTCTCTGCTCCCAGGACAGTTGCGACACTTCCCTTCCTACCGGACCCCCCAGGGTGGCCGCTCAGCCAGAGTCCGCCCCCCCCTCCTTTTTAACTTAACTCTCCCTTCCTTGGATCCCACATACAAACCCCACCACTGGAGGCACTAGTGCCCAGGAACAAAGGCAGGTAACTGCCACTGCGGCCGTTCTCCATGCAGGCTTCTGGGAGACGCGTGTAGAGGATCTGGGCCGGGAAGAGAGAGCCGGGTAGGGGCTGGGACGCATCCCTGACTCCCGGCGTGAACTCCTGGCTGTCGCTCTGCAGCCCCCAACTCCAGCACACTCCCTTCCCGGCACCTGGGGCGTTCCCGTCCCCCTCTGCCCCCTGCCAAGGCCTCTGGTAGGACGCCAGTCAGTCCGGCCGGAGTGGCCCGATCCTTCTCCTACCTGTGGACGCTTCCCCGCCCCCTTCCCCGAGTGATTAGAGCCAGTACTGGTGTCCTGTGTGTTTCTGTTACTTATGCTTAAAAGGTTTCTTTTCTTTCTTTTCTCTTCAATAAAGTCAACCCCAAACACTCTTGCATCCTCCCTTTTGCTTTGCCACCTGTGAAGGGAATGAAAAGGTGGAGGGGCCAGGCACTGCCTCACAGCCGAGAAGTTGAGAGACCACACCTCCCAAGGAGGCATGCACCGACAGGCAACGTGCTTGGGAAGCCGGGGGCTGGGGACCCTCACTCCTGTGACCGCCTTCTGCTGCTCCCTCGGGGCCGCTCACAGGGCGTCGTCTCCGTGGGCTCCCTTTTAATCTGCTTTGAACCCCCAAAAGCTACACTCTTGGGCGGTAACCATCACAGCAAGAAGTTGCCAGTGCCAGCCTTTGCCAAAGTGGAGGAAGTTCATTGAGGAGGCAGGGCAGGGAGAGAGGAGGGAAAGCCACTTAGGAAAAAAAGCGAAAAATGTGTATCATGAAGACATTTTTTTTTTTTTGCTGGAGGCAGAGAGGAGAAAAATGTTTGCAGAAAGTTCCTGCAGTCTGCAGCTGCAGCAAGCAGTCATTGGAGACCACAGAGCGACACCTAGTGGACACTGGGGGAAGTGCTTTCTACCACGGCAGGGGACAATGTATGTTCAGGTGTCTGTTTTGAAAGGTGGTTGGAGAGCATGGGGGACACCATGTACTGGGGGAACCTGGGCCCGATCCGGTGCTACGCTCCTGAAGCTGGTCTTGCCCCTTCTTGGAGGAGCCTGAAAGAGCACGGAGTGAGGACTCTCGATCCAGTCCTGACACACACTAGCTGGGAGATCAGAGACCAGAACCCTCAGCTTGCGGGGCCTGGAATCTGTCAATACCAGGGACAGGGCTCGTCTACAAAGGCTCGACCCTATGTGACCTGCGTCCCCTGCCAGCACTAACCCAGCTTGCTCCCTGTCCCCATCAAACACAGCCCCTCACTCCGCTGCTCCTCCCACCCCACTGGGAATTGGAGGAAGTCCAGAGGAAGGCCACCATTCAGGCCGCAGGGCATGAGACGCTCTCCACGTTACCCTCTGGGGGCCAGTGGGGGTTCGGTGGTAGAACTCTCTCCTTTAATTCCCAGGTTCGATTCCCGGCCAATGTGCAGCCACGACTCATCTGTCAGCGGAGGCCTGCATGGTGCTCTGATCCCGAACAGGTCTCGGTGGAGACTTCAGACTACGACTAGGAGGGAAGGCACCCACCGAGGACCCTATGGCTCGTGATGGTCTGTCCTCAACTGATCACAGGGCAGTGCAGGACTGGACGGCATGAGCTGGACACCCTGCCCGAGACAGCGGAGTAAGTCAGACCCTGGGCCACAAGCCATCAGCACAGTGCTTTCCCGGGGGGAAGAGCTCAGGAAAGTCGCCAGAGGGCAGACCCGGGATCTTTCTATTTTTAAATTGTGATTTGGGTGAAAATTTACAGAGCAAATTCATTTTCCATACAACAGTTCACATACACTTTGTCTCATGACATTGACTGCAATCTCCCACAATGCAACAGCTCCCCTCCCACTTCCTCCCCATAGTTACCTCTTCCCTGTGCCCATCCCTCCATACACTCCTGCCCCCTGAGCTGTCTCCCTGTGCACACACAGCCCTTTTTTCTCCCAGGATTGTTCTCTCCGAGTATCTACCTAACGTAAATGTTCAGCTCCTAAGTCTGTCTTTTGTTTGGCTGGAAGCCACAGGTGTGGGTTCAATTCCAGACCTGAAGGGCAGCTAGGGGCCACAGTCTCAGTGGTTTCACCAGGCTCTATCAGACCAGCAAACCTGGTTCCCCCCTTTTTTTTATTCCAAATGATTTTGAGTTTTGTTCCACACTGTCCAGGATCTCCTCCATAGATCCCCCTCTGAGTGGTTGTCAGTGGTGCCCGGGCACCGTCTACTTCCTCTGCAGACCCAGCATCTTGAGGCAGGAGTCCAGCCCTTTCTAAACAGAAGCGCCTGGGGCAGCAGGGAGGCCCTTGCTCAGTGGTTCTTCTAGAAAGTTCTCCCTGTTCCTTTCTCCAAGTCGACCGCTCCACAATTCCGCCCCATCTGCCTTCGGAACCAGTTCAGAGTGACTTTCTTCTTTTGACGTGGTGGCTGCCGACAGCTCTCAGGCTGCCTGGAAGGCTCTCAGCTGTGTACCCCATTTCCTTTGCTCCCCACAGCAGTGCTTCTCTACCCACGGCGACCTTGTCCCCCAGGAGGGACATCTGGCCAAGTCTGCAGACCTTCTGGTTGTCACACCTGGCAGAGGGAGGGCTGCTACTGACCTCTAGCAGGTAAAGGCCAGGGACACACCATCCCCACCACACACAGGACAGTGTCCTGTCACGTACACCACCACCACACACGCACACAAGGAATGCTCCGGCCCAAAATGTCCAAAAAGGGTGAGAATTCCCAGACTTCTCACCACGCTGGTGCCTTCTGTGGACACCCTCCATCCGCCAGCATTGCTCGGGCCATGTATTACCTGACTGGACGGGTTCGGCCTCCCCTTCGGTTTCTCTCAGGGGAGCTGTCTTTGCAATCCTTTGCTCCTGCGCTCAGTCTGTTTGTGGACCCAAACTGCACATGCTCCAACGTGCGTCAACCAGAGAAACCCAGACCATTGCACTGACTTGGACTCGTCGCGACGCTGTGTGTCACAGTAGGATTGTGCCCAGAGGGTCTTAGTAGCAGGGATCTGTCAGAAGCACATCACTGGGACTTACTTCCGCCTCTGAGTGGGTTCAAGCTGCCCACCTTGAGGACTGTGGCCAAGCGCTTAACTGCTTGAGCCACCCAGGGATTCCCCAAACAATGAAATAAAGACGGACACGACCAGCGCAGACTCGTGTTATTGTCACAACAAACACTGAGCAAAATGAACATTCCTATCAGATGAATTCCGTTTGAAATGATTACTATGATATAAAAAGGTTTTTTAAAATCATGCTTTTAACAAAGGCTGTGAAGCCCGCTAAAGGCCTCCGGAGCAGACAGAACAAAGACAAGCGATGCTTCTGGAGTGAAATGCGCGAGGCGCCCTCAGAGCTCCCTAATTATGTCTCCGAGGGAGGCTTTGACCCACGGACATGTGGGATCAGTTTTCACCAGCTCAGGTTACCCCCAGGAAGATTTGTAGGAAGTTTCATGCTATGGAGACATTGTTTAAAAATCGGCTGCTTGACTCCTGCAAAGCAATCAGGTACAGAGATCAAATCCCTTCTGCCTGCTTAGCTGCGGGCTCAGCTGCTTATCTCGGGCAAAATGAGGCTGCAGTTTTAACTCCGACTCCTGGGCTGTCCGAAGGCTTAACCTGCTTTCTCGTGTGTGGCTGTCACAAAGGATCCTGAGGACGCGTGGAGGCAGGCGTGGCCGACGTGTTCTGCATTCATAAACACCAGGACGACACATGGTACAAACGGGACGCAGGGGTGCTGGCAAAGATACTTCTCCCATCACACCCTTGGGTCGTTTTTTTAGCACATAAGACTCGAAAGTCAACTCTGGGTTACGATGGCCTGGAATGTTAAGAAGCTCTGGTGGTGCAATGGTTAAAGCACTGCATGCTAACCAGAAGGCCGGTAGTTGAAACCCACCAGCAGCTCTGAGGAAGAAAGATGAGGCAGTCGGCTTCCCTCAAGACTGACAGCCTTGGAGACCCTGTGGGCAGTTCCACTCTGTCCTCTGGGGGCTCTGTGGGTAGGAATTGACTCCACGGCAGT
>NW_006922111.1:630867-633719 GCF_000298275.1 Orycteropus afer afer | reverse complement strand
CTTCACCAACACTGCAGCTCAAAAGCATCGACTCTTCTTCAGTCTTCCTTATTCATTGTCCAGCTCTCACATGAATATAAGGTGACTGAGAAGACCATGGCTTGACTCAGGTGCACTTTAGTCTTCAAAGTAACATCTTTGCTTCTTGAACACTTCAAAGAGGTCTTTTGCAGCAAGTTTGCCGAGTGCAATCCATCCTTCCATTTCTTGACTGCTGCTGCCATAGGGCATTGATTGTGGATCCAAGAAAAATGAAATCCTTGACAACTTCAATCTTTTCTCCATTTATCATGTTACTTACTGGTTCAGTTGTGAGGGTTTTTGTTTTATGTTGAGGTGTGATCCATACCAAAGATCATAGTCTTTGACCTTCATCAGTAAGTGCTTCAAGTCATCTTTACTTTTAGCAAGTAAGGTTGTGTCGTCAGCATATCACAGGCTGTTAATGAGTCTTTTCCAATCATTATTCTACCTTCTTCTTCGTAGAGTCTAGCTTCTTGGATTATTTGCTCAACATACAGACTGAATAAATATGGTGAAAGGATACAACATGGACACACACCTTTCCTGATTTTAAACTGTGTATTACCTCCTTGTTCTGTTTGAATGACAGCCTCTTGGTCTATGTACAGGTTCCTCATGAGCACAATTAAGAGTTCTGGAATTCCCATTCTTCACAATGTTATCCATAATTTGTTATGATCCACACAGTCAAATGCCTTTGCATAGTCAATAAAACACAGGCAAACATGTCTCTGGTATTCTTTGCTTTCAGTGAAGATCCATCTGACATCAGCAATGATATCCCTCATTCCAACCCTCTTCTGAATCTGGCTTGAATTCCTGGTAGTTTCCTGTTGATATACGGCTGCAACTGTTTTTGAATTATTTTCAGCAAAATTTTACTTGTGTGTGATATTAATTGCATGGTTTGATAATTTCCACATTCTGTGGGATCACCTTTCTTTGCAATGGGCCCAAATATGGATCTCTTCCAGTCAGTTGGCCAGGTAGCTGTCTTCTAAATTACTTGGCATAGACAAGTGCCTCCAGTGTGCATCTGTTTGTTAAAACATCTCAATGGGTGTTCCATCAATTCCTGGAGCCTTGTTCTTCACCACTTCCTTCAGTACAGCTTGGACTTCTTCCTTCAATATCATCAGTTCTTGATCATATGCCACCTCCTGAAATGGTATAGTCAAGGTCACCTATTGGCTCTTGTGGAACTGTTTCATTTTCTTCAGCTTCAACTTAAACTTGCGTGTAAGCAATTGATGATCTGTTCCATAATTGGCCCCCGCCTTGTTCTGACTGATAATATTGAGCTCCTCCATCACCTCTTTCCACAGAGGTAGTTGATTCGACTCCTGTGTATTCCATCTGGTGAGGTCCACATGTATAGTCACCATTCATGTTGTTGAAAAAAGGTACTTGCAACGAGTAAGGCATTGTTGTTGTTGTTATGTTATGAGTTGGACCTGACTCATAGCGACCACACCTTGGGTTTCCGAGACAGTATCACTATGGAAGTAGATTGCCCACTTCCGAGGAGTGGCTGGTGGGTTTGAACCACCAGCCTTCTGGTTAGCAGTCAAGTGCCTTAGGCACTATGCTACCAGAGCTCCCGAGTAAGGCTTTGGTCATGCAGAATTCTATCATGCGATCTCTGGCGTCATTCCTATCATCAAGACTGTATTTTCCTCCTACCGATGCTTCTTTGTTCCCAACCTTTACAGTAATGATCACAGTGTGACTATCTCATGTGAAAACATGATCCAGGTAAAAAGCCTGCTATTGGAAGGTGAAGGTTAGGGCCCCTGTTTTATTTCATTTGGGGGTACAGGCCTTAACTTGCTTTTTGATTTTGAAACCTATCCTTTGGTGATCCTGAAATAGTGGACGTGCTGGGATGGTGCCGAGTGGACCAGTTCACCGACGGGCCAGGCGGCCAGCAAACAGAAACTCTGCCTCAGGGGAGTCAGTTCTGACCCATGGTGACCCACGTGTCACACGGAACTGTTCCACTTGTCTTCTTGGCTGTCATCTTAACAGGAGCAGGTCACTGGGTCGTCTTAAGGCTGGGTCTTTCTCCTGTAGTGTCGCTGGGTGGGTTCGAGCCACCGACCTTTGAGTTAGTGGTGGTAGTGTTGTTGGCTGCCGCTGAGCGGATTTTGACTCACGGTGACCCGTGTGTGCAGAGCAGAACGGTCCCCTAGGCTGCTCTCGGCCAGCATCTCTCTGGAAGCAGACCACCAGGCCTTTCTTCCGTGGTGTTGCTGGGTGGGTTCGAACTCCTAGCCCGTCAGTTAGCAGTTGAGCGCAAACCGCTTCTGCCCCCCAGGGGCCCCTTGCAGACCCAGAAGGACCTGGGATATCTGTGGGGAGGGGGAAGGAGGGCCGAGAGGCATACTTCCTTCCCCCTTCACTGCCTACACTGAGCCAGCGAACTGCCCGCTGTTCTGGGAAGGCTGGTCCGTTCCTGTACTTCCTGTGACGAGTTTGTTCCTTCTGATTGCCTTGTTGTTGCTGTATGCCACTGCGTGGATTCCCACTCACAGCGACCCAACAGGACAGAGGAGGATGGCCCATAGTGTTTCCTAAGCTGTGATCTTCCACCCACGGAGCTGCTGAGTGGGTTTGAACTTCCAACCCATCAGTTAGAAGCCAAGTACTTACCTGTTTGTGCCACTAGCCTCTGTCAACTTCTTTCAACTCTTCAAAGCCCACTTGAAAAGCCACCTCCTCCATGCAGCTTTCCCTGATTTCTGTCCCTCACCCCCTGTGGTAATTAGCTGCTCTGCCTCTCTGCTGCACCTCGTGGTGGCGGTCCTCTCGTTCATGCCTCCACACGC
>NW_006922111.1:628451-629562 GCF_000298275.1 Orycteropus afer afer | reverse complement strand
TGGGGACTGGAGTTTGAGCCAAAAGGGGAATAATGAGCCATCAAGTGGCCGCCCAAGTGTTTGCTCTGCGATGAAAGGAAAGTTTAGAGCACTTGGAATAAAGGGGGACTACGTGGGTCTCTCCAGATCTCATCAATAACCACATTAATGAATTAATGATTGACTCACGTTTTATATGTCTATTTGCTTTGCTATTCATAAGCATACATTGTTTCCTTAGTAACCCTGACATCAGACCAAACTTCATCTATCCAGGAATAAAGGGTCCCCTCTTGAGAGGAGGTGGACGGCTTCTCTCACTTGGCTTAGTGTTTGCAAAAGGGAAAATGATGGATGGAGAGATTCTAAAGGGACCATTTTCTTCTTCCCCTTCCTCCCCATCGCCATTGACATCCGACATTCCAGACGCCTACTGTATCGACATCTAATGCCACCACCTTCCTTCCCAATAAGGCCTTGGGTCTTAACCAAGCACCCACTTTCAGCCACGTTTATCATTTATTTATGTATGCACACACACATACACACATACCGTCAACGCCTCACTAACAAACAAAAATGTCGGCTTGTTTTCTTGCTTGACCTTGGATACATGAGTGATGACATTTCTCGTGTGCAAGACCGTGTCATAGACTCAGTTAGTGATGGTTGATGAGGATGGAAGGTTCTGGATTCACCGAGTAAGAGCTCACTTGTCCACAAGCACAAACGGCAGGAAGTCAAATTCCCTCGGTGCAAACACTCACAAAAGAACGTGGTCCAGAGGACAAAGGCAGATGCCCCGAGTCGAACGGATGTGGACGAGGACACGCGCCTGACGCACAGCACGCTCTCGGATCTGCCCCCTCTGCTGACGTCCTCGGCAGAGAATTGCATGATTTGTCCTCTTAGGGACCAGCTATAAAGGGAATGGAAGAGAGGGGAGAGAAAGGCCAGCTGCGGAGGAAGGTCTCAGACGGAAAGTGGTCTCCTCCGGGACGATGAGAACGCCTCTCCTCCGTGTCAGTGGCCACCGTCTCCCTTCTCGTGGTGCTCCCTTTGCTGAGTCGCTGCCTTACCTTGGATTCGAGAAGCACTGATCACGCTGGGTGATGCTGATGGTGAACATGCT
>NW_006922111.1:626620-627900 GCF_000298275.1 Orycteropus afer afer | reverse complement strand
GTGTGCTCCTGTCCCGATGGCCGTGAACACCAGGGAAGAGGTCACAGCTGAAATGTGCATTAGTCTGCTGGTCAGAGTCTCTGGAATGGAAATCTGGAATCTCAATTCAAACCTCACCATCCAGAGGTTCAACAGGGTTGGAGTAACACAGTGAGAGAAGAGAGAGCCCAACGAAGACGCATGTGTTTCTCTGGTTGCCAGGTATGATGTTTTTGGTAACTAGCGGGACGTTTCTGGTATCTAATGGGATGTGTTTGGTAACTAGCAGGACTCTGAAGTTCGGCTGGGTAAGTTAGAAACCCCTGAATGGGACTAAGTTAGTCTAGGACTCAAACCACGAGAAACCACCAGCATTTTCCGTGGTTCAGCAGACCCAGGCCTGGTTACTCCACACTCTGAGCCAGGCTTTAAGGCAGGGCTATTTTTATGAACCCATGTAAAATGGTGTAGCAGGGGCATCTGACCTCCTCTAACTTCATGAGGTGGAGGAGAGTCAAGATCAACCGCCCAGGGCTGATACCTATGAGCCAGAGGTCAGACACACCTTCTCGCCAAACTCTGTACCACTTCTGACACCAGCTGTCCCTCCCACACATGCTGTTTCTCTGGCTTTGACACTCCGTTGAGTGGCTGCATAGAATCACAGACCATACTCACAGTGATGGGATTTATCAGGTTACAATTTAGGGTCAGGAATGACTCAGGACACAGTCCTTTGGTGAGGACAGGCTCTTCTCATCCTGCACCAAGGCAGGCCTTTCCCTGGCCCTAGGCCCCTTAGCCCCTCAGCCCAGCCTCTGCCTTGCCCAGGCAAGGGTTTTAAAGCTCTTCCAGATCTGCCAGGAAGTGCAGCCCATCCTGCCAGTGAGTTTCCTGCCTGAAGGCACTCAGGTCTCTCGCTCCACAGGTCAGAAGCCCACCACGCCGTCCCCCAGCCACCACACCGTCCCCGCCTGCCTCCTGGTCCTGCTGCTGCCGTTTCTTTGCCTGTGTCCCGCCATCTCTTGCTGTCGTGGGCATCACAGCTCTCTCTCTGTCTCACGGGTCCAGGAGGTTCTCAGGCAGGGTGCAAAGGACTTCCCCTACTCCCAGCTCTTCTCTCTTGGTGGTAGTGAGTTTCCCCCCCACACACACACCCTCTGCCTCTAAGAGGCTCATGTTAAGCCTAGGGGGATGGAAAAACTTACCAAGCCCCTTGTTGGGCTTATCTGCATACACCTTAGTGGCTAAGGCACTTGACTGCTCACCAGAAGGCTGGTGGTTCAAACCCACCAGCCACT
>NW_006922111.1:617296-622529 GCF_000298275.1 Orycteropus afer afer | reverse complement strand
CACGCCGGGCCAGGCTTCCCGCAGCGCAGGCTTGGTGAGCAGGGTAGGGCTCTTACCGGCATCTCTCATCACGTGCTGGGTTCCGTGATGTCTGCTTTCCAGGGTCGACCCTGAACTACACACGAAGGTAGCTCCTTGAGCCCAAATAATAGAGGTGCATTCTTGCTTGGGTGGTTTAAAGTGAGGTCACAACCCCAGGCTCTGGATCAGGTTGGAAAATAAACAGGGGCCACCCCGCCCCCACCGTGGAAGGGACTCCAGGAGGCTGACCCGAACACAATGCCTCTTTCTCATTGCCTGTTTGGGGGATAAGGAATCACTTCTAAGGTGGGTCACCTGGAGGAAAATTAGACCACTTGCTCACTGATCACAGGAAAAGATAGTGCATTCTTCCGGCGGGGGTGGGGCAAGGCTCCTGGGCAGTTTCTAAGGCCCTTGGTGGGAAGGAGGGCCCTGCCTGCTGGTCGCTCTGTGACCCAGAGAATCCTGCTCCCTGTCCGCACACCGTCTCCCCTCCTCTTCCTTCCGTGCCTCCTTTTTACGAACATTCTTTAATTTCTTGTTCTGCAAATGACCAGAGACCACATGTCACTCCCGGTCTCCGGAGGTTCCTTTCTCAGACTATCCTGTTCTTGTTTTAGGGATCTCTGTCCAGATCCTAGTCAGAGTTCCCGTGGTTGCATTGAAAGCCTTCTCCCGTTCCCTTGATTCTGTTACGTCAGGGATTGCTTCCTCTGTGTACTTGGCCTTGGCTATTCCTTGCGTATTTCACAAGGCAATGAGGAGCTGTTGGGGAGCGGCTGGGGGCAGGACTAAGGAGTTCCGGGAAGCCCAGCTCCAGGCCTTTGCTCCCAGCCACCTCAGGGGAAGCAGTTTGGAGCAACCAGGTGGGCAGAGTCTCACGAAATGTCCCGAGAGCAGGTTTTTCTTAAAAGAATTTTTAAAAATCATATTTTATTGTGTTTTCAGTGAAAGCTTACACAGCACATTAGGTTCCTACCCGACAACTTGCACACAAATTGTACTGTGACACTGTTTACATTTTCACAATGTGTCAGCATTCTCATTAGTTCCATTCTGGATGCATTAGTACCATTTTTCGTACGGGGGCAGACGTTTAACCACGTGGGGTTCTGCGGGTGGATGGCGGTGGGTGAGTGTCCTGGCACTGACTCTTGAGCTGTTCTCAGGCAGCCTGGCGTCCCGGGCTCCCTCTACCATGTGCTGCGGGGCCTGGGCTGAGTCCCTCCTTCTAACCCTGTTTCCTCATCTGTTGTTAGCTACCGTCTACTGGGCGGGGCCCCGGCTAGTGCTGAGCTCGTGTGATGAGACAGCAGTGTTGTGATCCACAGAGTTTCCATGGGCTCCTATCTCAGAAACAGAGCGCCAGGCCTTTGCTCCTCATTCTCACCTATAAGGAGACCTGGTGGTGAAGCAGTTAAGGGCTTGGTTGCTGATGAAAATGTTGGTGGCTCGAACCACCCAGCAGCTCTGAGGAAGTAAGAACCGTGAGCTGCTTCTGTGAAGATTAAAACAAAACAAAACCCCGAGTTGATTCTGACTCCAGTGGCCCTATAGGACAGGGTGGAATTGCCTTATAGGGTATCCAAGGCTGTCGATCTTTATGGACACAGACTGCCCCATCTCTCTTGTGTGGACCAATGGGTTTGAACCACTGACCTTCCAGTTCACAATTAAGCACTTAAGCACTGCACCACCAGGCCTCCTTAACAACATTGAAAACAAACTCACTACTATAGAGTTGCTTCCGACTCACAGTGACCCCCATTGGGCTCCCAAGGCTGTAAATCTTTGAGGCAGACTGTCCCATCTTTCTTTCACGGAGCAGCTGGCGGGTTAAACCACCGACCTCTTGGTTAACAGCCAAATGCCGAAACTACCAGGGCGCCTTTAACAGGAGCAAGAGGCGGTCCTTGTATGCGTTTCAGACCCTGCTCCCTTTGGACTGTGCAGCAAAGGTATCCCCCAGGCCAGGGCTGGAGCCGGGACTCCCAGTTCACTGTTCATCCCCCCACCACCGTCAAGGGGAGATGACCCAGATCTGCAGGACCCAGGGGACACTGGGCACTGCAGCGCCTTGTCCCTTTGGCACCCTGCCAAATCCTGTCTTTGGCCAGTTCTCCCTTTGTCTTTTGCATAGACTCTCCCCGCCTCCAGACTGTCCCCCACCCCAGCTCTTCCTCGAGGACAGACCACGTGTTGTTTCCCCTAATTGCAATTTGCCTCATTTGCATGTGGCTTTTCTCATTATAATACCCGGAGCCTAAGGGGGCCGTGTTGCCAGGCAACCGGGAGCTGCCAGCCCAGCTCTGGGCCGTGGGAGGGACAGACCTTGAGTTTCCTGGTCCGGCTCCAGCTGGGCTCCAGGCCCTGAGAAGGCAAACACACTGCAGTTCCCTCTGGCTCACGGGGTCTGCCTCTTCCTGAGATCTTGTGGCCTCTGCGAGGTCCCCGCCTCCCCCAGCACAGTGGACCCCACTCTTCTGCCGGGCTGCCTCTGGGGTGCTGGGGGTGCTGTTGTGTTGTCAGATGCCTTACGAGGAGAGCTGTGAGCCTTGGGGTGGTCAGTGGCTGGTTTTTCACGAGCAGGTTGCCAGGCCTGTCTTCCGTGTCTCTCGGGGTGGACTTGACCCGCTGACCTTCCGGTTAGCAGCTAGAGTGTGTGAACCATTTCCATCACCAAGGGACTTCTGGGGGGGGGTAGGTTATTGAACAGAACCGCTCTATAGGGTGTTCGAGGCTGCATGCGTTGGGAGCAGAGCCCCAGGGTGTCTCCCCAGGCACCTCCGAGAGGGTTCGAGCCACCAACCTTCTGGTCAGTAGCTGAGAGCTTAACCGTTTGTGCCCCCGAGGGTGATGGAGATGGAGGTCATTGTGCCCAGAACGGTCACAGCAGGTGTCTGTCGTTATTGTCCGCCCGGGAACATCCTGCTTCCTGTGCTGAAGTGGCTGTCCAACATCCAGGCCTGTTGGTTCCACCTCCCACTCTGTCTCAGCCACGCGCTTCTCCCCAGGGACCGCAAAGGCCTTCTTCCACTCCATCCCTCTTCTTCCTCGCTGAAAAATAGTGTTTTAAAAATGGTAAGCTCGGTGCATCTTGCTGTTCTGCGAATTAATTACAAACTCTTGGTTCAGGCCGCCCTGTGCTGACTGACTAGGGAATGAGGGACTGCCCTCCAACCGTGCCCACCCCATTGTCTATTTCACAGCTCACAGGAGACTGGTGGTGAAGGGCAGGGATAAGAGAAGGGTGGCTACTGTTGTAGTTAGCTAGGGTTCTGCCCCTGACTCCTGGAGACCCCTGAATCCTGGAGACCTCTGAATCCTGAAGACCCCCAATTCCTAGAGACCCCCGACTCCTGGAGACCCCTTGCCTGACGGGCTCCCACTCCTGTGATCATGGGGCTCCATTCAGCTGACTTTGGAAGCAGGTACCCAGGCCTTTGTTCCCGTCTGTCTCAGTCTGGAAGCTGCTGGAACCTGTTCGGCGTCTTAGCAACACACAAGGCTCTGCCGACAGTCAGGGACGTGAACTCAGGGCTCCGCGTGGAGGGAAACGATTCTACCCCTGAAGGATTGCCCTAGAAGATGGCTAGCGAGCCCGTAAACCGTCCTCTGGCCACCCTGAGCCACAAGTTGCACACCTTTCCCTGTGGTTACTAAGTAGCTGAATGGGTTAGTTGCCCCTGGGACAGTCCAGAGGCCGTGTGATGTGTTAAGGAACTAACCAGTGTGGACGGGGAGGTCATTCACGGGAGTAGCTGGGGGTCAAGCGTACCCGCTCAGGCTAACTCACCCGGCTGGAGCGGTCAGATGTGGCAGCCGCGTGGACATCTCAGAACCGTGAGCATCGGATCCCAGCATCTGCAACAGAGGAGGAGTGGGGGAGGGGAGGCCCTCGAGGAGAGCCCTTCCAATAACCACTCAGGGGAGGAACTGCCAAAAAACCAAACCCACTGCTGTCGAGTCCACTCATAGACGACTCGTAGCGACCCCTCCTTTGGTTTCCGAGGCAGTATCACTACGGAAGATTGTCCAACCTTCCTTCTGAGGAGTGGCTGGTGGGTTTGAACCACCAGCCTTCTGCTTCAAATGCCTTAGGCACTATGCCATCTGAGTCTGCCTCAGATGACTGCTACCTTGTAAGGCCACCCCTTCCAGAGTGGAACTTGTTTACACTCCAAGGGCAAATACAAGCAAAAAAGAAAAGAAAGGATTAACACACTTGCCCGCTAACCAAAACGTCGCAGGTTCAAGTCTACCCAGGCCTCAGAAGACAGCCTGGCCATCTTCTTCCAAAACTGGCCATTGCAAACCCGATGGAGTTTTACCCTGTCGTACTCGGGGTTGCCATGGCACACAAAGATAGCCAGCTTGCGTTGAGGAAGCACCTGAACCAGGTACCGTCACCTGGCCAGGTACTGCCAGACCGGGTCCTGTCACCTGGCCTCTCTGATTTGCATCAACACAGCATGAGGTCTGTGCTGCCATCTCCACTTCATCACCAGGCAGGAAACTCACAAAGCGGTGACTTGGCCGAACCCACGCAGCTGCTCTCACCCAGAGTCTCTGTGTTTTCCAGCCATGTTTGCATGACATATGTCGTGTCTTCCTAAAGAAAGGGGTGGATTTTTCTAGAAGCGCCCCTAACAGCTCTACTAGCATCACAACTAAAATAGGACTCGAGTCCTCCAGTGTTCACTGCAGCGTGATCCACAACAGGCAAAGGTGGAAACCACCAGTGTCCATCAGCAGATGAATGACAAACGACGTGTGTGTATCACTCAGCCATGACGAGAAATGAAGTCCCGATCTGCACCACAGCGTGGGCGAACCTTGGAAACACCACGAGTGTTAACTGAGCGAAGTAAGTCAGCCACGAAAGGCCAAGCGTGCAGTATCACTTACACGAAAGAGGTGAAGGTATAGAGACCCACCGGCCCTGGTGGTACGAGTGGTTAAGCACTTGACTATTAGCCAAAAGGCTGGTGGTTCGAACCCACTGAGCGGTGCCTCAGAAGACCGGCCTGGCAGTCTGCTTCGGAAAACTCACAGCTTTGAAAAGGCCAGGGAGCAGTTCTGCTCTGCACACATGAGGTCTCCAGGAGTTGGCATCATCTCCATGGCGACTAACAACAACACAGTTAACCTGAACGTTGGTGGTTGGAGCGCACCCAGCGACCCCACAGAAGACAGGCCTGGGGGTCTGCTT
>NW_006922111.1:614421-616211 GCF_000298275.1 Orycteropus afer afer | reverse complement strand
TGCAAGGGTGGGAGGGAGGGAGAACAGGGGGGATCTTAGCTTAGGGGACACTGAGTTCTGCTAACGTTGACATACTTTGGAAAAGCAATGGTTTTACGACATGACCAATGTCCCTGATTCGTGTGAAAACTGCTGAATTGGCAAACATTTTGTTAAATGTGTGTGTAATTTTTTCTTACCAAAACAATGGGGGGGGGGCCCTCTTTTAAGGATTTAAACCAGTCCCATCGGTGTGTGCAGGGCGCAGGGTGGGGAGTGCGGTCGTGGGGGAACCTCAGCCCAGCCCTGGGACTTGTCCCTTTGGGATGGGTGTTCTTCCACCGTAAAGTGAGATGACTGAACTCGGAGCAACCACAGCACGGTTGTCACAATCTGTTTCGCTGAAGTTACAGCAAAGTGACCTTTGAGTCTCCAATGGTTCCCAAGTCCTTTGAAGGCAGCTCTGGCCACCACACCACAGCGACTGACTGTTGTGCGCCGGGGCACATCCTGCCCGGGCTTCTGGAAACCTTTTACAGATGCAAACATGCCTCATTAACGTGTTTCCATCAATTTGTTGTATCCTGTTTCTTTGGAGGTTTTGGGGTTTGTTTAGTTTGATCCGATCCAAGAAAAGAAAGTGGCGCTGAGGCCCAGCCCGCGGCAGCCTCCACGGCCACGCCCTGGTGATGAAATGGACCCGTGATGCGCTCAGAGATAAGCCAGCAGGATGGGCGCCCACAGGGTGGAAAAACACCCAGCCCTTGACCTCAGCTCTGTCAGCAAGCCTGGGGGGCGGGGCACAGAAGGGTCCAGAAGTTTTCAGTTTTGCATTTCACTGTAGCAGATCATTGTTTTCAAGGCCTTAGTGGTGGTTTGCTCTGTTTGTAGTTTTTTTTTCCTACTCATACTCCCCTCTACTGGGAGGGGCCTGGGCTGAGACCAGCCTTGAGGCCCTGGTCCCCTCTTTCCCAGAGCTGGGAGGGTGGCAAGGCCTGGGCCTCAGTTTCCTCAGTTGTCCCCTATAATTAAGAGAACATTAACTCTGTCTTGAGGATGAGATGATGTCTATGGACTCAGCCATGCCTGTTGCAGAGGGCCGGTCCTCGCGTCGCTGTCGGTCCTAACAACACGCGGCTGCGATGAAGGCTTGGTTGGCTGAACGCCGACTAGGCCCCACTTTGGGATGGGTTGCTTTGTGGGAGAGGAAAGAAAACGGTAACATCCTCCTTCCCGAAAGAGCCAAAACCCACTGCGAAGGCCGAACTGCACACAAATAAAACAGACCAGAACCCAAACCCACTGCCATCACGCCAGTTCCGACTCGTCGCCACACTGTAGGACAGGGAACTGCCTCCAAGGGGTTCCGAGACTGTAAATCCATACGGAGGCAGATGGCCTCATCTGTCTCCCTCAGAGTGGCTGCTGGCTTCCAACCGCTGACCTTTTGGTGGGCAGCCAAGTGCCTTAACCACTATGCCACGAGAGTTCCTTAAAACAGAAGACAACTGGGGCAAAAGCGGTGTAGCCTCAAAAGACTTTTCTATTAAAGCTTCCTGCAAATGAAAACACCTGAATCCTTCAACTCTCATGTCCTCTAGGCGACGGGACCTGGTGATGCAATGGTTTAGTGCTTGGCTTCTGACCCAAAAGTCCAGTGGTTCGAATCCACTCAGTGACGCTAAGGAAGGAAGGCCTGCTTCTCTGTTTCCATCAAGGTCACAGCCAAGAAGAAAACACCCTACAGAATGGCTGGCAGACAGTGGTCCTATAAATGTATGGGTATGATCTGTAAGATTTCCCAGGGGTAT
>NW_006922111.1:612605-613831 GCF_000298275.1 Orycteropus afer afer | reverse complement strand
TGCACAGGGAGACAGCTCAGGGGGCAGGAGTGCATGGAGGGATGGACACAGGGAGGCAGTCACTATGGGGAGGAAGTGGGAGAGGAGCTGTTGCATTGGGGTAAATTGTAGTCAATGTCATGAGACAAAGTGTATGTGAACTGCTGTATGGAAAGTGAATTTGCTCTGTAACCTGCACCCAAATCACAATCGAAAGAAGAACCCTGCTGAGCAGCCCTTGTCTGTAACACAAAGAGCTCTGATAGCGCAGCGGTTAGTCACTCACTTGGCTGCTAACCGAAAAGCTGTTTGAACCCACCAAGGCGCTCTGGTGGCCTAGTGGGTAAGGGATTTGGCTGCTAACCAGCAGGTCAGCAGTTCAAACCTTCCAGCTACTCTGCAGAAGGAAGACGGGGCAATCTACTTACATAAAGATTTACAGCCTTGGAAACCCAGCAGGGTTTGCTATGAGTCGGAATGGACACAGTGGGCTAGTTAGTTTGAACCCACCAGCCACTCTGCGGGAGAAAGATGAAACAGTCTGCTTCCATAAAGATTGTAGCCTTGGCAACCCTATGCTCTAGTCTGTCCTCTAGGGTCGCTGGGAGTTGGGATTGACTTGACAACAGGTTTGTTTTTTCTTTGGTTTTGGTAACCTCCAGGCTTCTCCACCTTGTGGCCACACCTTCCTGTGTCTAACCTCGAGGGGGGGGGGTGTCTATAGGCTTTCACAGGTGCCTGTTGCATCTTGGAGCCCGGCGGCCTTTGCCAGCGATGACTCAGGTGAACACGTTATCGCATTGAGCTCCCAGTCACTGTGCTGTGATCCAGCTAGTACGGTCATGCCAGGTCCCCTCTCGACTCACCTGTGCAGCTTTCCAGAAAATTCCCCAGCTTGTCTCCACTGGAATCAGACCGGAGGAGAGGAGAGCTGTTGGCTGGGAGGGAGAGAGGAAAGCTGAAAACAGAAGGCAGGCTGAGGAGGAGACCCGACCAGCATGAAGCGATGTTCACAGTGCCAGGTACGGGGTGGGGACCAGGAGCGTGTCAGGAGCCAAAGACATGGGTCTCTGCCTGCCGGGAGCAGAGGAAGTGACAAACAGTACATAATAGTAACGGGAATCATTATATTATTCTACATTGTGGTAAGTTCTAGAAAGAAAAGAATGAAAGGGTTTGATAAAAGGTTAGAAGAACCAGCTGCAGCCAAGTGGACGCTGACTCATGGTGCCCCGTGTGTATCAGAC
>NW_006922111.1:610264-611620 GCF_000298275.1 Orycteropus afer afer | reverse complement strand
AGCTTTCACATGCATATGAGGTGATTGAAAATACCATGGCTTGGATCAGGGGCACCTTTGGTTTTCAACACTTGAAAGAGGTCTTTTGCAGCTGATTTACCCAGTGCAATATGGCATCTGATTTCCTGACTACTGTTTCCACGGATGCTAATTGTGGATCCAAGCGAAGTGAAATCTTTAACAGCTGCAATCTCCCCTGCATTTGTTGTGATGGTGCCTACTGGCCCAGCTGTGAGGATTTTCGTTTTCTTTATGTTGAGGTATAATCCATACTGCAGACTATAGTCTGTAATGTTCATCAGTGAGATTACTTTTTGGTGAGGCAGAAAACCCTGTTCAGCTGAGACCAGCGTGGGTTTGAATCCTGCCTCAGCTGCTTATGAGCCTTGTAGGAACATTGTTTGGAGTCCCTGGGTGTGTGTGTGGGGGCAAGCAGGCAGCATCATCAGCTGCAAACTGAAGAGCTGGCATTTCGAGTTGACCAGAGGTGCCTCCAAAGAAAGGCCTGGTGAGCTGCACCCAAGGTCACAGCCGTTGAAATTCCCCACAATGTAACAGCTCTCTTCCCACTTCCTCCCCATAGTTACCTCTTCCTTGTGTCCTTCCCTCCCATGTACCCCACCCCACAGCTGTCTCCTGTGCACACACTGCTCTCCTGTTCTCCAACTCTACTCCAAGGAGTGTAACTATCTGATGTCAATCTTCAGCTCATATGCCTGTCTTTTGTTTGTCTGGAAGCCACAGGAGTGGGTTCAATTCCAGACCTGAAGGGCAGCTAGGGGCTGTAATCTCAGGGGTTCCACCAGGCTCTATTGGACCAGCAAACCTGGTTCCTTTTTTAAATGATTTTGAGTTTTGTTCCACATTGTTCTCCCACTTTATCCAGAATCTGCTACACAGATCCCCCTCCCAGTGGCCGACAGTGGTAGCTGGGCACCATCTAGCTCTTTTGGTCTCATGGTCATATACACTGAGGATTGCGTGGTCTACCAGTCCCTTGGACTGATTGTTTCCATGAATCTTTGGTTTTCTTCATTCTTCTTTGCTCTGGACAAGGACAGACCCATCGTTGCATCTACATGGCTGCTTGCAAGCTTTTAAGATCCCAGCTGCTACTCACCAAAGTAGGATGTGGAACAATGTTTTGTGTGGTATGTTATGCCAGTTGAGCTTGATGTCCCCTGCGACTGGCGTCCTGAGCCCACAGATCCAACTGCTCGCTCCCTCTGGGTAGTTGGCTGTGGCCAAGAAGCTACCACAACCTTGCCCCTCGTCAGCTCTACTATACACCTGGACATTCTTAAAGAACATACAGGTACACTTGTAGAATCATCATCTGCCAACTCTATACATGGT
>NW_006922111.1:603600-610109 GCF_000298275.1 Orycteropus afer afer | reverse complement strand
CATGCACCTCTCTATGTCTTCCTCTTCCTCAGTGCCACCAAGTTGATCACTCACATTTGGCACATTGCCCTTCCCTTCACCAAAATAAATACTCGTCTCTCCCAATCTACCATGTTCCCTACCCTTGCACCCTTGGTAACTAACAAAGAAAGTTTCCTTCCAAGTATTTTTTTTTGAAGAACTTTGCAAAATTCTTAGAACTTTTGGGCTCCTTGTCTGTCAAGTGGAGCTAATACCACTAGTCTCAGAGGCTGAGGCTCTAAGTTCGGTGAGATAATATGTGGAATGTGCCCAGAGTGGTGTTGGGCAAATGGCGGGCCCTCATCAAATGGCAGCTGCTCTCCCTGTTCCAAATATCCATCCTCACCTCCAGTAGGGACCCTTGTGTCCAGAATCCAAGGGGTATTTTGCCGTCCAGTATTCACTCCTTGCTTGTTCAGAACCTGGTTGAGGGGAGAGAATATTGTCTACAGGGCCCTATCACCCAGGGGCCTGTGGCCTGTCCTGAGCTGCTCCCCGTTTAGAGGGGGGCCACGGAGAAGCTGGACACCAAGGGTTTTCTTCTTTTAAAGGACAAGTGAAAGAAGGTAGTTTAGAAGCTGCCTTTAGTGCTGTCTCTGACAGCCATGGATTATCACTGAAGAGGCACATGGAAGATGACATGGCCCTCCAGGGTGGCGTGCAGAGTCACAGAGAATCCAGGAGAGGACAGAATGCCATCTTTAAATTGCTGGGGGTGGGTGGAGGATATTCTGTAAAAAGGAAGGCTAAATAAAGATGCCTTCAGACAAAAACGAAGTGACTCCATCACCAGCAGACTCATGCCATGAGAAACCTCAGAGCTAGGTGGACAGAGGCCGTCTGAGCTTGGGGGGTACTGTTTCTGTTCCTGGTGGAGTGGTAAGGTGGAAAGGGATAGTGGTGTTGGTGGCACCATGAGCCTGATCAACGTCACTGTTGTGCGTGAGAGAGAGGCTGAACTGGCAATATGTTGTTAGGTATCGTTTGACCACAATAAAACAATTTTTAAAAAAGAAGAAAGAGAACAGAGATCCCAGGGTATGTTCTTCAGCTTGAAGGAAAAGGACACTCAGGTGGAACCCCCGCAGGAAGAGATGAAGAACACAGAAAGGGCAGACATTGGGTAAATAAGAAAAGAATGCAACTGCGGAAGGCAATAATTAATCAATAAGTTCTAAGATGCATGGTCTGAATGACACAGAGGGCTGGAGAGAGAGAAACAGAGGCAGTCCCCGGGTTACGAACACCCGCCTTAACCCGTGGTCATGAACTGATCCCCATGGAGCCTATATTAAAAATTTGAGGTATATATAATAGTTTGTAATAACATATGGGCATTGCTCTGCAACGTGCATCAAAACATTATTGTTATTACTGTAATATTATGTTAAAGATGTTTTAGTGTATCTGGAAGTGTTTCTTTAATGTTTTTTATGCGTAGAATGGTATACTATATACTATAAACTAAGACAAACATTTGACTGATGTTAGATACGAACCCTACAAACGTCCTACTTACGTACAAATTCGACTTATAGCAAGACTCATTTGTTATCCACAGACTGCCTGTATTTACCAAAATAGACCATATGCTGGGCCTTAGAGCAAGTCTCAATGCATTTCAGAGGGCTGAAATCACACAGACTGTGTTCTCAGACCACAGTGCTATTAAACAAAAAAAATAATAACAGGAAGATAATTGGAGAATCCCCAAGTGTTTGGAAATTAAGCAGCACACTGTTGAATTACCCACGGGCCCAAAGAGAGTCACAGTGGAAGACAGAAAATATTTTGAACCAAATGATAATGGAAATAAATATATTAAGACATATGAAAAGCAGCCAAGGAAATGCTTAGATGAAATTCTTTACATTTCACTGTATTGTAAAATAAGAAGGCAAATATCAGTGAGCTATACTTCTGTGTCATGAAGCTAGGGGGAAAGTCAGTAGATTAAACCTCAAGAAAGTAGAAGGAAGGATGTAACCAAATAAGAGCAGAAATCAATGAACCTGAGAACAGATGTGCACTAGAGAAAGTTAATAAACCAAGTCAGGTCTCTGAAAGAGAAATAAAGTCAATAATCAATAAATCAATAAACAATAAATAAAGTCAATAAAATAGGAGGAAAAAAACAAACAAACACATTTTTTTCCACTCCAAAATCAGAAGTAGGAAGAAGCCAACACTACATATACTAAAGACATTTTAGAGGTACTGCATGCATATTGGGAGCTCTGGTAGCATAGTGGCTAAGGCACTTGACTGCTAACCAGAAGGCTGGTGGTTCAAACCCACCAGCCACTCCTCGGAAGGAAGGTTGGGCAATCCTACTTCCGTAGTGATACTGCCTCAGAAACCCAAGGAGGGGTCGCTATGAGTCAGGGCTGACTCGACGGCACATAACAACTAACAACAACAAGCATGCATATTATGAACTTTATCCAATAAAGGGGAAAACCTGGATGAAATACACATGTTCTTTAAAAACAATAACTTGGAAAAACTAATACAAGAAGAAATGGAGAATCAAAGAATCCTCTACTATTAAAAATAATTAAACTGTAATTAAAAACCTTCTCACAAAGAAAACTCCAGACCCAGATGTCTTCACTGGTAATTTTCTAAATATTTAAAGGAAGAAACCAACACTTATAGAGAATGGTTGAAGAGAGAACATTTCCCAACTCGTTTTACGAGGCCAGCAAAATCCTGGCATTAAAACTTGACAAGGACATTACAATCAAAGAAAATTAAAGGCTTCTATCTCTCAAGAATATAGATGAACACACTTGAACAAAACATTAGAAGATCAAATCCAGAAATACATTAAAAGGATAATACTTCATGACCAGTGGGGTTTACTCCAGAAATGCAAGGTTGGTTTAACATTTGAAAATCACTCCCTGTGATTTACCATAGTGATGGAAGAAAGGAAAAAACCATATGACCATGCCTCCTGATGCAGAAAAGCATTTGATAAAATTCAGTACCTTTCATGATAAAGCTGTCCACCAATTAAGAAAAAAGGAGACTTCCTTCACCTGGTAAAGTGTATACATAAAAATACTACTGCTAACGTTAATGGAACTATTGCACTTGTTCCTCCTGCTCCCCACTATCATCACTTCTGTTCAGCGTGGTGCTGGAATACCTAACCAATGCAATAAGGCAAGAAAAAGAAAAAGGATGAAGACTGGAGAAGGAGAATGTAAAATTGCTTTACTGATGACATTAACTGTGTATTTAGGAACTCAGAGGAGCCCATAAACTGTTAGAATTAATGAATGAATTTAACAAGTTCACTGGATAAAATGGCAGTATAAAAATTAAGTTTATTTCTACATTCTAGTGATAATTACAAAATGAAAATTTAAAAACCTGTAATACCATGCTGTTGTTGTTAGGTGCTATCAAGTTGGTGTCAACTCATAGTGATCCTATGTGCCTGGTCCTGGGGCAGAGAGGCAATGATTTATTAAACAAGACACACAAGTCTGATAAATTAGACTTCAGCAAAATTAAGGACTCCTGTTTATGAAGAGGAACCAATAAGAAAGTGGAAGAGGAAGGTGGGACTGGGAAAAGATGTTTACATTACATATATACAGTGAAGGATTCATAGCCAGCATATGTAAAGAGCCTCAACAGATCAACAAGACAAACAACTTGATTGAAAATGTGCAAAAGACTTGAACAGGTACTTCACAAAAGAGAATATTCAGAAGACCAATACGTATAATAAGAGGGACTCTGCATCATTAGCCATCAGGAAAATGCAAGTTAAAAATACAGTGAGATGCCACTCATAGAAGGTTCCTAGGTGGTACAAAAATTTGCACTCAACTGCTAACCTTAAGGTTGACAGTATGAACCCATCCAACGGTACTATGAACAGAAGGGCCAGCTATCTGCTGCTGTTAAGATTACAGCCCAGAAAACCCCCAGGGACAGTTCTATGCCACAATACATGGGGTCATTGTGAGTCGGAATTGATTCAATGTCAACTAACAATAACAATGCAACTAACAATAAATACCCAAAGTCAGATCGCCAACTGATATGGCTAACATAAAAATGACTGACAATACCAGTTTTGGTGAAGATATGGAGTAACTAAAACTCTAATACATTGTTGTAAACTGGGACAACCATTTAGAAAACCATTTAGCAATAAGCACATCCCCACATCAGGAACCAGCAAGTCCACTCCTGAATACGTACCCAACCTAAATCAATCAATCAATCAATCAATAAATAAATAAATCTTAACCCCTACCTCACGCCACGCATGTGTCCACAAAAAGACCTGGACAAGAATGCCTGTGACAGCTCTATGATTAATAAATTATGGTTTATTCATATAATGGAATACTACACAGCAATAGAAAGATTGAACTCACAGTGCACCCAGTACTATGAACAAATCTAACCAACATCAGCTTGAACAAAGGAAGCCAAATACAGAGGAATATGAACCACATGAGTCAATTAGTATGACATTGAGGAATCAGCAGAGTAGTGTGACAGGAGTCAGGATAGTGGTTATCTCTGGGGACTGGACACTGACAGGGAAGGGCCATGGGGGACACTGGAAATTGGAAATGTTCTATATCTGGGTGGTGCAGGAGTGGACAACATTTTGTTCTGCTGTACACAGGTTGCCGTGAGTCAGAGCCAACTGGATGACAACTAAAAACAACAATCTATAAATAGAAACATTCTTTGAGTTGCATATTTAAGATTTTCACAGTCACAATATATATGCTAAAATTCAATTAAACAAATAAAACAAAGACCCAGATGTAGAAATCACCTTTTTAAGAAGTGATTGTAGTTGGAAAATACTTTTAAAATCTTAACTTTACCAGCACCTCATCAGCAAGCATGCTTGTACTATCTCTCTCTAAGTCTCCTTATATTCTTCTCGGGGAGTACCTCACTATTGGCCTCTACATGTCCCAACCCAAGTCATGTGGGCAAGGCTGGAATCACCACTGATCTGAGTCTTGGGTTCCAGAAGATCCTTCCGGAACATGAGAACGTAGGAAGCTTATAAGGAGATGCTACTAGACCATTTTTCACTCTCTTCCCTATCTGCAGGAGTTCTTGTGGAGTGGTGGTTAAAGCATTGGGCTGCTAATCAAAAGGTCAGCAACTTGAACCCACCAGCCTCCCCATGGGAAAAAGATGGGGCAGTCTGCTTCCATAAAAATTGACAGCCTTAGAAACCCTCTGAGGAAGTTCTATTCTGTCCTCTAGGGCATGGCAGTGGGTTTGGTTTGGGCTTTGCTTCCAAAAAGATTCACTCAAACAAACTCACCACTATGGAGTCAGTTCTGACTCATAGCAAAAACCCCCATTGGGTTCTCAAGGCTGTAAATCATTACGGAAGCAGACTGGCCTCATCTTTCTTCCATGGAATGGCTGGTGTGCTCAAACCACTGGTCTTTTGGTTAGCAGCCAAATGCCTTGACCACTACACCACCAGAGGTAACCACTAATAATCTCTGGTTTCTATATATTTGCTTATTTCATATGTGTGAGATCATGTGATATTTATCCTCTTGCAACTGACTAATTTCACTCAGTGTCATGTCTTGAGGTTCACCCATGTGGTGGCGTGCTTCAGGACCTCAATTCTCTTCATGACTGAGTAGTATTCTACGGTGTACGTGGACCACATGGTGTTTCTCCTTCACCTGTTGATGGGCATTTCTGTTGTCTCCAGCTCTTGGTTACTGTAAATAGTGCTGTGATCAACATTTGTGGACGTTTCTGTTTGTGTTCTGTTGCTGTTGCTAGGTGCCGTCAAGTCGTCTCTGACTCATAGAGACCTTAAGTACAACAGAACTAAACACTGCCAGGTCACGCTCCATCATCATGATGTTTGCTATACCTGAGCTCATCGTTGCAGCCACTGTGTCAATCCCTCTTGTTGAGGGTCTTCCCCTTCTTGGCTGACTCTCTACTTTACCAAGCATGATCTCCTTCTCCAGGGAATGATCCCTTCTGACAACGTGACTAAAACAGGTGAGACAAAGTCTAGCCATTCTTGCTTCCAAGGAGCATTCCAGCTGCACTTCTTCCAGGACAGATTTGTTAGTTCTTCTGGCAGTCCGTGGTACTATCAGTATTCTTTACCAATACTACAACTCAAAAGCATCAACTCTTTTTCAGTCTTCCTTACTCATTGTCCAGCTTTCACACTCATATGAGGTGATTGAAAATACCATGGCTTGGGTTAGGTGCACCTTAGTCTTCAACGTGACATCTTTGCTCTTCAACACTTTAAAGACGTCTTTTGCAGCAGATTTGCCCAGTGCAATATGACATATGATTTCTTGATTGTTGCTTCCATGGGTGTTGATTGTGGATTCAAATAATATGAAATCTTTGACAACTTCAATCTTTTCTCCACTTATCATGATGGTGCCTATTGGTCCAATTGTAAGGATTTTCATTTTCTTTATGTTGATGTGTAATCC
>NW_006922111.1:594677-603320 GCF_000298275.1 Orycteropus afer afer | reverse complement strand
CCCTTCCTTCTTCTGAGTCTGTCTTAGTCTGGAAGCTCTGCTGAAACCTGTCCACCATGGGTGACCCTGCTGGTATTTGAAATACTGGTGGCATAGACTCCAGCCTCACAGCAACATGCAGCCACCACAGTATGACAGACTGACAGACGAGTGTGGGTTTGTGGTCTGGCCTTCACCTTGCTGCCACTCTTATCATCTCTGCCTATTCTTTGGGTTACAGCCTGCAGGTCAGTGCATACAGAGGAGACAGGCAGAACATCCCAGTCGAGGCCTTGGGAACTGGCCAGAAACCAGCTAGAGATCTCTGGGGGGCTGCCCTCCATCAATGGAGACTGGGAGACAAGCCCTCTCCTCTCTGCTCCCAGGTGGCATCATACTCGCGTTTTACACTTTTCTTCAACTCATCCCAGACCCTCCCATGAGCCTTCTTCATCCGCCTCAGTTTTCGCATCTGAAAAATGGGCCTAATAATTACCACCTTGCAGGGCTTTGGTGCAAGGGAAGCAAGGTGTGGAATGTATTTTATGATGGGGTGTGGACTGGATTTTAAGACATGATTGTATTTTCCCCTCAGGCGGCCAGGTAGGAAGATGCAGGGTTGGTGAAGCTTCTCCTCTCGCTGAGCCCTTGCTGGCTGCCAGGAGCCAAGCCAGGAGCTCCCACAAGTGGCCTCTGTGCCCCGTATCAGCACCTTGCCCGTGTTGCAGAGGTGGTCAGCAGCAGAGACAAGACTCAAGTCCCGGCTGCCTGACTCTGCAGTCAGAGCTTGTGCCTTTAGAGTGAACGGTGCCACCGCCCGGCCTCAGGGCAGCCACAGCCACCTCCAGCAGGCAGGTGGCCCATGGGACCCACTGAGTCAGGCACATCCTCTGCCAGGCCCCTGAGGGTATCTGAGGGTCTTCAGGACACCAGATGGTCAGGGTGACCTGGCCTCTGTTCACTTTTGTCAAAACTGTGCGTGCCTGGCTCTGACAGGCCCCAGGCCCAGGAAGACGCCAGCAAGTACCCACAAGTGCAGGCCAGATGGAGCCCCCGCTAGGCCCCTCATCTGTCACCAGCCACGGTTGCAGCACCAGGCAATGCAGTCACGTGGTGCCACCCCTCCTGCCGTCCCCCTTCCTCAGGGAGAAATGGCTCTTTCCTTCTCTCCTCAGTGCCCCTGTATTATGTTGGCACAACCCTCCCCCAGCCTTCTGACAAGCAAAATTGGGGCTGATGATATAATGTGGCTAATAACAGGGAGGCAGTGTGAATACCCAGAGGCCAGAGATCAAATGATGACTGTCACTGCTGCTGAACACTGCACGTATGGCGGCGTCCCTTTCAGAATGAGGCCTGTGGGCTGGCTGCTGGGGGGCTGGGCATTGGAGGGGTTGCCATAGCCTTCCCCTGTGTCCTGTTGTTTTAACAGAGCAGCTGATTGGCTCTGGGATGGGTTTGCTCGCTCATCAAATTGTAGCAGGGCTGTGTTAGGCTACGGCTGACAGAGAATCAGCATTTGTACTATGGATGCCTCCTCAGAGAATTCCAGAACGTAATTAACTTTGGTGGGAGGGTTAGTAAATCCAAAGGCGGAAGCTACCACATGTCCCTTTGCCAAAAAAAAAACCAAAAAACAACAATTCACAGAAATTGCCCTTGGACATTTTTCTGTAAGACAAACATTTTACCATGTTGATTTTCAGATGATTTCTGCTACAATACTCACGTCATCTTTTACAAAGTGATTGCTAATTCATGCCTTCCCTTAACAAGGATATGAGATGGTGTCATGGATTGAATTGTTTCCCTACAAAATACGCGTCAGCTTGGCTGAGTTGTGATTCTCAGTGGTTTGGCAGCTATATAGCGATGTCATTTGGCAGGTTAATGATGTAGTCCTCCATGGTGTGATCGGATGTAATGACCCTCCGTTGGTGAAATGTTGTAAATCTTAACCTCTACAATGTTAACGAGGCAGGATGCAATTTTCAGGATGAGGCTGTATCGTGAATCAATCTCTCCTGAGACATAAAAGAGATAAACCAAGTGAGCAGAGATCGAGGAGCCTGACTACCACTGAGAAAGAAGAGCCAAGAGCAGAGTGTGTGCTTTGGACCCAGGGTCCCTGCGCTGAGAACCTCCTAGACTCAGGGAAAGGTTGATGTCAAGACGCGTGGAGACCTCCGAGGGATGCCACGCCCACAGATGTTCAGGGAGACAAGGATCCTCTCCCGGAGCTGACAGAGAAAGAAAGTTTTCCCCTAGAGATGGCCTCCTAAACTGGGAGAGAATACATTTCTGCTTGTTAAGCCATCTGCTTGCGGTATTTCTGCTTTAGCAGCACGAGAGAACTAAGGCTGATGGTGTCCCCCAAGCAATAGAAAGTATAGTGAGACCGAGATCAGGAAGCAGGAGGAAGGTAAAATTAAATTCTGAATGTCAGACAGAGTGTTATTCAGTTGGGCATGACATTTAGTTCTGAGCTTCCTAGCAGCCAAAGTCAAAAAGGATGCTGGAATCTTAGGGCTCTAAAAGCAGATGATGCTTTTATTAATAAGATTAAACCAGAAAACCAAACCCACTGCCATCAAGTTAACCGACTCATAGTGACCCCCATTGAGTTTCCAAGGTGGTAAATCTTCATGGAAGTAGATTCTTTCCATGGCGTAGCCAGTGGGTTTGAACCACCAACTTTCTGGTTCACAGTCAAATGCCTTAGGCACTGTGCCACCAGAGCTCCTATTAGTAAGATTAGTAAAGTTAAATTCTGACCAACTTCATGGGGTCTTTCTTCTAAGATTTATGAAATGGAGAGTTTTGTGTTCAACAGTGTTGCAAAGAAAGCAAGTGAAGAGAACGGCAGTGATGGCGCCAAACGACATCCGGGATGTTCCTGGCAGACAGTTAAGGAAACCGGCTTCTCCTGGGCCTGATGGACTCCGTGCCCGTCTGCAGCTTCATCATGCTGCTCAGCCCCCTAACGGCAGCCCCGGTGTCTCGCTCATCCCTGTAATCCAGGGAGGGGTTACAGGAGCTGTGCAATATGTATTTGTTGGGGGAAAAAAAAGGGATGGAGAATGAAGGGGCTCTTGAGAACCACAAAAGCAGGTCCCCAGGGAAGAAACTGAGGTGCAAAAAAGGATGAACAAGAAGGACCAGAAGGAATATATTCTGAGCACCTATTCCAAGTCAGGCAAGGACCCATAGCTTACACCCCACAGCTTGCTTCCCTCTCCCCAAAGCCCTGCAAGGTGGTCATTAGTAGGCCCATTTTTCAGATGAGAAAACTGATAAGGATGAAGACGACTCTTGGGAGGGTCACAGTGAGTTGCAGAAGAGTGTAGATGTGGGGTTTGATGCCACCTGGGAAAAGAGGGGACAGGGCTTGTTTCCCAGTGACTTATCAGCAGAGCGGCTTTCTGGGTACTGGGAGCAGCTCCATGGGCTACGCAGTGTGGGGAGCATGGCACTGTGGGACCTGTCTGTGCCTCCTGCCTCTGGCCTTGATTTTAAAGTGCTGTGTTCATCTCAGGAATACTTGAATACAGGGACTGGCATGTGCTACATGCCTAATAGATACTCATCAAACTGAGTGGAAGATTGTTGGAAAGGAGAGCGTGTGCCCACGATGCTGAAGGTTGTCAAGAGCAGAGGCGGGAGTGGGCCTCCTCTCTGTAGTGTCTGCAGAGAGATCAGCTCTGCCATGGCCTACACAGGGTGAGTCTCTGGATTTCTGAGCTCGCACTCGTCCTTTGCAAAATGACAATGACACTTTCAGCCTCACAGTATTGATAGAAATCTGTCTGTGCGTGGGGCCTCGCCTCCCCAGCAAAGATCCCCAAGGAACCTCCATGTCCAGTGGGGCTGGCATCCTTACTGTACAATGAACACAACAGTTGGCAGGAAAGCCACAGATCAACCCATAAACTTTCTCAGGTTACCCCAGGAGAGTGCTCACTGCCAACTGTTTGTGGCACTGAACGAAAAGGAACCAAAGACATCTGGAACGTGGAAAATGCCTCAGTCGGCCTCAATTCCCACTGGCTTCATCAGTCTGAAATGGAGTGTTATGACCAGAAGAAAGCATGCCATCAACAGCTCCCTGTGAACACCAGCCAGGACACAATGCTCTTGGACCTCAGTGCCGTCAGCATGCAGTTCAGGGACACCAATGGCTTTCTCTGCTGCCATTTGGGTTTGGGGATCAATGTGTTCAAGTTTCCGGAGTAATGCTTCTAAAAGGATTTCATTAGTCACCAACAGTAAAGACCCACTAGTCGTCTGTCCGTCTGTCATCCTGGGGTGGCTGGTGTGTTGCTGTGATGCTGGAAGCCATGCCCCTGGTGCTTCAGGTCTCAGCAGGTCAGGTGGACAGGTTTCAGTGGCGCTTCCAGACTAAGACAGACTGGGAAGAAGGACTGGGAAGAAGGACTTCTGATTGGCCTCTGGATACCTTATGAATAGCAGTGAAACGTTGTCCATACGGTGCCAGAATGTGAGCCCCTCAGGTCGGAAGGTACTCAAAAGGCGACTGGGAAAAGCTGCCCCCTCAAAGTAGAGTTGACCTTAACAAAGTGGATAGAGGAAAGCTTTCGGTACCTTCACTTGCTGATGTGGCACAACTCAGAATGGGAAGAAACACTGCAAACATCCATTAATCATCGGAACATGGAATGTATGAAGTATGAATCTAGGAACATTGGAAGGTGTCAAAAATGAAATGAACGCATAAAGACAAATCCTAGGCCTTAGTGAGCTGAAATGGTCTGGTATCGGTCATTTAAATCAGAAAATCCTATGGCCTACTGTATCAGGAATGACAAATTGAAGAGGAATGGTGTCACGTTCATCCACAAAAAGAACATTTCAAGATCTATCCTGAAGTACAATGCTGTCAGTGATAGGATAGTACCCATATCCCTACAAGGAAGACCAGTTAATACTACTATCATTCAAATTTACACACCGACCACTAAAGCCAAAGATGAAGACATTAAAGATTTTTATGAACTTCTGCAGCCTGAAATTGACCAAACACGATGCATTGATAATTACTGGTGATTGAAATGCAAAAGCTGGAAATGAGAAACATCGGCAATTGGAAAATATGGCCTTGGTGAAAGAAACGATGCTGGAGACTTTTGCTGATAGAATTTTGCAAAACCAACAATTTATTCATTGCAAATACCTTTTCTCAATAATATAATTGGCAGCTATACATGTGGACATCACCAGACAGAGTATACAGGAATCATATAAACTACATCTGTGGAAAGAGACAACGGAGATCTCAATATCATCATTCAGAACAAGGCCGGGAGCTGACTATGTAACAGATCATCACTTGCTCATGTGCAAGTTCAAGTTGTAGCTGAAGAAAATTAAAATAAGTCCACACAAGCCAAAATACAAACTTGATTCTATTCCATCTGAATTTAGAAACCATCTGAAGAAGGATTTGATGCATTGAACACCAGACAAGTTGTGGGATGACATCAACAACATCATCCATGAAGAAAGCAAAAGGTCATTCAAAAGACAAGAATGACCTAAATGTAAAACCCAAAACCATAAAGTTCCTCAAAGATAAAGTAGGGGCAAACTTAGGGGGCCTACTTTATGGCATAAAGAAGTTCTCAAGCATAACCCAAGGTGCACAAACAGCAGAAGAAAAAGTAGATGACTGGACCTTCTAAAAATCATATTCTTATGTGCATCAAAAGAGAGAACCTATACATTGGGAAAAAATATTCGGCAACAGCAGGTCTGACAAAAATTCATAGAAAACTTCAGCACCTCAACATCAAAAAGACAAACAATCCAATTAAAAAATAGAGAGAGGATATGAACAGACCAAAGAAGATATTCAGGCGGCCAGCAAACACATGAAAAAATACTTGTGATCATTAGCCGTTAGAGAGATGCAAATCAAAACAACAATGAGATATCGTCTCCAGCAATAAGAGCAAAGTTCAACAGGACAGAAAACAACAAATGCTGGCAAGGCTGTGGAGAGATTGGAACTCTCATATGCTGTTTGTTGGTGGGACTGTAAAATGATACAACCACTGTGGGAAATGGTTTGGAGCTCCCTTAAAAAGCTGGAAATAGAAATACAATTCGATCCAGCAATCCCATTACTAAGAATATATCCTAAAGAGGTGAGATACAGGAAACGAACAGACATATGCACACCCACGTTCATCGCAGCACTATTCACAATAGCAAAGAGATGGAAACAACCTAGGTGCCCATCAACAGAAGACAACTAAACTATGGCACATACACACAATGGAATACTATGCAACACTAAAGAATAATGTAGAATCTTCAAAACACCAAGTAATGTGGATGAGCTTAGAGGACATTATGCCGAGTGAAGTAAGTCAATCACAGAAGGACAAATATGGTATGAGTCCATTACTCAAAACAGTCAAGGAAAGGTTTACACAGGGAAGGACATTTACTTTGTTGGTTACCAGGGAGGGGAGGGAAAAGTAGGGAAAATAAATGTATAAGTAAGAGACAGGTTTGATATGGGTGAAGGGATTTAAAAAATTTAAAAAAAAGAAAGAAGATTAGCCATTAGTTGATAGTTTTTGAAACTAGGTTATGGGCACATGGGGGTTCATTGTACTAGTCTTGGTTTCTGTTTGAAATATTTTATAATTAAAAAACTTGAACAACTACAACAGAATGGAAAGGAAGAAAAGACCCAAAAAACTATCCCAAAAGACTGAAAATTGCTCTTGAATGGAGAGTAGCTAAAGCAAATGGAAGAAATGGTGAAACGAAAGAGCTGAGCCGAAAACAATGTCAAAGGGCAGCCTGAGAAGACAAAGTGTGTTACGGTGAAATGTTCAAAGGCCAGATATGGGTCAGAAAAGGCTGGATGGCACCTCGCAACAAGAGCAGTGAGGACTGGGAGGGAGCCATTTCCACCTGCTCATCGAGGAGACAATGGGGACGTAGCTCCTGTCTTAGTCACCTGGTCCTGCTGCGACACAAATACCACAGGTGGGTGGCTTTCAGGAAAAAAGAATGTATGTTCTCGGAGTTCAGGACGGCTAACTCAAGGAGCTCTGGTAGCGTAGTGCCTAAGGCACTTGACTGCTAACCAGAAGGCTGGCGGTTCAAACCCACCAGCCACTCCTCGGAAGGAAGATGGGGCAATCTACTTCTGTAGTGATACCGCCTCAGAAACCCAAGGAGGGGTCGCTATGAGTCAGGTCCGACTCAATGGCACACAACAACAACAACTCAAGGCCTGACCTTGCTGATTCCTTCCTTGTTGGCAGCCCTGGGCGTCCTGTGGTGCCTTGTCTTGCAAACCATCTTCACCTGGAGTCCGTCTTCCTCTGCCCTTGATCCTTTTACAGCTCTGGTTAGATTTCGGACCCAAAGTGGGCTTGGTTCTGGTCCACTCAGGTATGATCTAATTAACATAACAAAGAAACCCCCATTTCCAAACAGGATCCCAGCCACAGTACAGGGGTTAGGATCCTAACACATATTTTGGGGTCACACAGCTTAATCCCTGACAGCTCCTTTGTGTAACGCCAAGCTCCACTCGAGGGCAGGCAGACTCTATAAAGTGCTGCCTGATCTTAGTTCCTTAGCAGACACTAAGTCCCTGCTGTGTGCCCAGCCGAGAGGAGAGGAAGTCCACAAGAGCGTTTCTTGGGAATCTAACGATTTCTTCTGGGACCGGTCTGGGTTGGTCTACAGGAGACACAGAGCAGGCTTACTTCTCTTAAGGACAATCTAGGGTCAGTGACTGCTCAGCAGATGGGCTGGCCCCCGGTCTTTGCCAACTCAGACTTCTTTACTTCAAGTAGGAACTCAGGTTCAACACCCACAGAGGACCCTGGAAGGAGAACCCAGTGCTGCAGAGTTGGTGTGGGGAAGATTGGAGGCTGGGTCTTGAGTGGTGGGGTCTTTGGCATTTTAAAGGGTCTCTTTTCTAGTGAGGATAAAGTTACAGTCCACCACCCATCTGTCAGCTTGCCCTACTGCCGTGGCTTGTCATGCTGGAAGCTGTGTCACTGGGATTTCAAACACCAGCAGCGTCACCCATAGTAGACAGGTTTCAGTAGAGACAGACGGAAGAAAGGTCTGTCAATCTACTTAAGGAAATTAGACAATGAAAACTCTATGGACCATAATAGAGTATATAGAGCTGGAAGGTGAGCCCTGAGGTTGGGAAAAACCCACTGCCATCAAGTTGATTCCAACTCATAGTGACTCTAGAGGACAGAGTGGACCTGCCCCATAGGGTTTCCAAGGCTGTCAATCCTTAGGGAAGCAGACGCCTCATCTTTCTCCTATGGAGTGGCTGGTGAGTTCAAAGTGCCGATCTTTCGGTTACCAGCCCAGTGGTTTAACCACAGCACCACCAGAGCTCCTCCTGAGGCTGAAAGGGGCTCAGAACACATGGTGGCTGGAACCATGGACTTGAGCAGATGAGTGAGCTTGGAGGGGGTGGGTGCCCTTTGACATTGTTCTGTTGCACGGGGGTCACCATGAGCAGGAGCCAACTCGGTGACAACAACAAATGCACAGGATGGCAGAGGAGAGGAGGCTGAGCAAGTGTGGATTGAGGTTAGGTTCCAGGATGAACTTCCACGAAGAAGGTCTGCAAGACTCTAGCCAATCGGAATA
>NW_006922111.1:593343-593952 GCF_000298275.1 Orycteropus afer afer | reverse complement strand
AGAAGCTCACCAAGCAGAGAAGGGGAAAGGTAACTCCAGGTAGAAGGCCCGGTGTGTGCAGAGGCTCAGAGGCCTCCAAGTACGAGGGGACTGAGGGAGGCAGAGCACTTATGGATGTCTGGGTCAGGCATGGAGTGGGGGTGGTGGTGAGGGAGGGAAGTGAAGGCAGGAAGGCTGGGAGGCTGGTTGGGGCCTGTTGTTTCCTGGGGCTGCTGTGACAGAGGACCACAAACCTGGTGAGTCATAAGAACAGAAACGTACTGTCTCATAATTCTGGAGGCCAGGGGTCCGGGTTCAGGGTTTTCAGGGCCATGTACTCTCTGAAGGCTCTAGGGGCGGCCATTCCTGGAGAGCCAGCTGCTGGTAGCTCCAGGGGCTCCTTGGTTGGCCCCGGCCCTCCTCTGTGTCTGAGTGTCTCTTCTCCTCTTTTCTAAGGACACTGTTCTGACTCCAGTATGAGCCCACGCTAATCTTCACTGATGACATCTTCAAGGTCTCTATTCCAACAAGGTCACATTCACTTCAGTGCATGTCTTTTGGGGACACATTCCTGCCATGTTGCTGTTAGGTGCCATTGAGTTGGCGCCTACTCATAACAACACCACAACT
>NW_006922111.1:589154-590363 GCF_000298275.1 Orycteropus afer afer | reverse complement strand
ACTTCATGCATAATTAAAATATTGTTGCTTAGTTAAATGACATCAGTTTGCCACAAGTAGTAATAAAGCAGCTGTGTTGGAAACGGGCCACTAATCAGCTTGTGCTGATGCTCCATGCCCATAATGCCTCGGTGATGGCTGACGTCAAGTATCACCTTGATGACATCGTGATTCTCAGTGGTTTGGCGACCAATGAACTAATTGCTTTTCCACAACGTAATATAATGTAATCACTCCATGATGGGACCAGCCAATCAGTGGTAAGAGGAGTTCCCCCAGGGGTGTGGCCTGCATCCACTGTGTCTGGACATTCTGGCAAAGCTCACTCTCCATCCAGCTCATCATCTTCTGACCTCTGGTTCTTGGGTCATGAGCCAGCAGCCTGCCTCCTAACCTGCATATTTTGGGATTCATCAGCTCCTGCCACCCCATGAGCCAACAGCCTTCAGTCTGACCTGCTGATTTTGAGCTCGTCAGCCCCTGCAACCACATGAGTCCAGAGAAGACTCCAACCTAATACCTGATCCATGGATTGGGGACTTGACAGCCTCCACAACTGTGTGAACCATTTCCTTGAATTAAATCTCTCTCTATAGATTCATAAGGAACTCTAGTGACATAGTGGATAAGACATTTGGCTGCTAACCAGCAGATCAGTGGTTCAAACCCACCAGCTGCTCAGCAGAAGGAAAACAGGGTGATCTACTTCGGTAAACATTTATAGCCTCGGAAACCCAGTGGGGATTGGTATGAGTCAGAATTGCTTGATGGCAGTGAATTTGGTTTTGGTTTTTGTATATTCACACACACACACACACACACACACACGCACTTCACTGGTTTTGCTCCTCTAGAGAACACAGCTGAAGACAGTCTCCTAGTTAAATCATGACACTTGCAGTGGTCACCATGAATCTCAGTTAAATTTTCGAGATAGAGTGTGGCTACACATTGTCTCCCCCACCCCAAGAGCTAGGAAGTGGGGGTAAAGCCAAAGATGACAGAGCCATGGGATCTATAAGTGGAGGGAGACAGGCCACCCCAAGAGGCAGGAAGCAGGGGAAAAGCTGGGGAGGACAGAACCGTGGGATCCAGGCATGGGGAGGGAAGAGAGGTGTTGAACAGCTAAGGGAGACAAACTTGTCTGTCAGTTTGTGGTGGCTTGCATGTTGCTGTGAGGCTTGAGGTTGTACCACTGGTATTTCAAAT
>NW_006922111.1:587946-588644 GCF_000298275.1 Orycteropus afer afer | reverse complement strand
GGCCATTTTTAATCAGACAACCATATGATCTACTACGCTGGGAATGACAAATTGAAGAGGAGTGGTGTGGCAATCATCATTACAAAAAATGTTCCAAGGTCTGTCCTGAAGTACAATGCTGTCAGTGATAGGATAATAGCCATACATCTACAAGGAAGGCCATTTAATACTACTATTATTCAAATTTATGCCCAAAGCACCAAAGCCAAAGATAAGGTAATTGAAGATTTTTACCAATTTCTGCAGTCTGAAATTAACCGAATATCCAATCAAGATGCAATGATTATCACTGGTGATCAGCATGCAAAAGTTGGAAACAAAGAAGAATCTCCAGTAGTTGGAAAATTTGGCCTTGGTGATATAAATAATGCTGGAGATGGCATGACAGAATTTTGCAAGACCAATAACTTATTTATTGCAAATACCTTTTTTCAACAACACAAACAACGGCTATACACGTGGACTTCTCCAGATGGAGTACACAGGAATAAGATTGACTACATCTGTGCCAAGAGGTGATGGAAAAGCTCAATATCTTCAGCCAAAACAAGGCCAGGCGCTGATTGTGGAACAGACCATCAACTGGTTATATGCAAGTTCAAGTTGAAGTTGAAGACAATTAAAACAAGTCCACGAGAGCCAAAATATGACCTTGAATATATCCCTCCTGAATTTAGAGACCATCTAAAGAATAGATT
>NW_006922111.1:578955-587231 GCF_000298275.1 Orycteropus afer afer | reverse complement strand
ATGCAAGTAAAATCTTACTGAAGATAATTCAAAAATGGTTACAGCAGTATATTGACAGAGAACTTCCAGAAATGCAAGCTGGATTCAGAAGAGGACATGAAACGAGGGATATCATTGCTGATGTCAAATGGCTCTTGGCTCAAAGCAAAGAATATCAGAAAGATATTTATTTGTGTTTTATTGACTATGCAAAAGCATTTGATCGTGTGGATCATAACAAATTATGGATAATATTGAGAAGAATGGGAATTCCAGAACACTTAACTGTACTCATGAAGAACCTGTACATAGACCAGGAGGCTGTCGTTCAAACAGAACAAGGGGACCCTGCAGTTTAAAATCAAGAAGGGAGTGTGTCAGTGTGTTAGACTGGGTTCTCTAGAGAAACAAAACCAGTAAAGCTTATATACAGAGAGAAAGAGAAATTTATTTTAGGAAAATGGCTCACACACTTATAGAAGCTGGTAAGTCCAAAGTTCTTGGATCAAATGTCAAGCTGGAGGCTTTTCCTGACTCTTGCAGCTGCAGGGGCTGAGGAGCTCAATGTTGGCAGGCAGTGCACTGGCTGTTGATTCCAACAAATGACGAATCCAAGATCTCCAGGCCAAATAGTGGATTTGTCACTCACGGACAGCTGTAGGCAGCACAACAGAATCCCGATCCACAGAAGAATGTCTCTTTTTCCAGGATGTCCATAAATATACTGGAAGCAGGCCACAGCCCTAGGGAAACTCCCTTTCAATGGATCGGTTGCTCAGAACATATTCATCTGATCCCATCATGGGAATAACCACATCACACCTGCTTAAACCACACAAAATTGTGGTCCAGCCAAGTTGACACACAGCTCCAACTATCACAGTCAGGGCTGTAGCCTTTCTCCACACTTATTCAGTCTGTATGCTGAGCAAATAATCTGAGGAGCTGGACTACATGAAGAAGCTTGGGGCATCAGGATTGGAGGAAGACTCGTTGACAACCCGTGATATGCAGACGACACAACCCTGCTAGCTGAAAGTGAGGGTGACTTGAAGCACTTACTGATGAAGATTGAAGACTACAATCTGCAGTGTGGATTACATCTCAACATAAAGAAAACAAAAATCCTCACAACTGGACCTGGATCACGATAAATGGAGAAAAGATTGAAATTGTCGAAGACTTCACATTGCTTGGTTCTACAATTGACGTCAATGGAAGCAGCAGTCAGGACATCAGACAACGTATAGCACTGGGCAAGTCAGCTGCAAAGGACCTCTTTCAAGTGCTGAAGACCAAAGATGTCTCCTTGAGGACTAAGGTGTGCCTGACACAGGCCATGGTATTTTCAATTGCCTCATATGTATGTGAGAGCTGGACAGTGAATAAGGAAGACCGAAGAAGAGTTGATGCTTTTGAGTTGTGGTGCTGGCGAAGAATGCTGAGAGTACCATGGTCTACCAATCTGTCCTGGAAGAAGTGCAGCCAGAATGTTCCTTGGAGGCGAGAATGGCCAGACTTCATCTCTCCTACTTTGGTCATGTTGTCAGAAGGGACCATTCCCTGGAGAAGGATGTCGTGCTTGGTTGGGTGGAGCCTCAATGAGAGAGGGGGAGGCCCTCACTGAGATGGATCGACACAGTGGCTGCAGTGATGGGCTCAGGTACAGCAGGGATCATGCAGCTGGTGCAGGACTGGGCGGTGTTTTGTTCTGCTGTGCATGGGGTCGCTATGCATCGGAGATGAGACGACGGCACCTAACAACAACACACATTGTCTCCTGTGCTGTTGGCTGTCACATATGATGTTTGACTTTACCGAACTGGTCATCTCAATGTAGGCAGCCTCTCCTGCTCTGTACCAGCCCTCTTGCTGCAATTCCCAGGGATGGAGCTACTCTCTCAGAGACCAAGGCCAAGGGACATGGAAGTCACACGGTCCAGAATCAAGTATGCTTTTTTTTTTTTTGGGGGGGGGAGAGATGAAAGAGCAGTACTCATCAGCTACCTATCCCAAGAAAGGTAGAAACCAAGAGATATGTTACTAAGAATTAGATAAATATAGACTGATACTTAATAGATACATCAAACCAAAACCAAACTCACTGCCATTGAGTCTATTCTGACCCAGAAATCCCCATTGGGTTTCCAAGACTGTAAATCTTTATGGAAGTAGACCGTCCCATCTTCTACAGAGCAGCTGGTGGGTTCACACCACTGACCTCTTGGTTAGCAGCCAAACGCCTTAACCACGGCGCCACTAGAGCTCCGTAAACAGATGATTGATAATAGCTCAATGATAAACAGATGGATTATAGATAGATATACTGTGGGTTGATAGAGGATAGAGAGACAGCTAACAGGTAGATAGACAGATCTATGATAATAGATGGACAGACAGATAACAACGATCCACAGACGATGGATGGATGAATGGAAGGACAGAACCTTCGAGCTTTAAGCCTCATTTCAGTCTCCACACAGAAGCAAAGGAGCCCATGTAGGGTGGCACCATCTTCCCCCAAGGCCAGGAGCTGAGGCCTGTCCACACAGCCTCTCCTGGGTCTCCCTCCCATGGGAGGGACCACGCTTGGGACCTGCTGCCCAGGGGGCCCTGACTCACTCCCTCGCCCATGCTGCCAGCATCTAGCTCTTGACTCTGATCATCTGGCCCATGAGTGGTCCAGAGCCCTGCTTGGACCCAAGTGACCACGGTGTAACCGCAGGTCGGGACGGCCTGGGACAACTCGGGGTGCACATTTGAAACATGCCTTGGGCAGTCTGCAGCCCTGGGGGTGGGAATCCATGGGAAGCTGGACCCAGGAGGCACATGGGGCTGACGCTGGGCGCGTTCTGTGTTAGCCATGAACACAGACGCCGTGGTTCATGTCGTAAGAGAATCCCGAGGTGAATTCCCTGGGACACGAACAATTCCCCCCTGTGAGGGGGGTCCCTGCCTCCTCCTTTGCCCCTCCCCCGCTGCCTCCTCCCCACCCTGAGGACTGGGGTTGCGACTCGCCTGTCTCCTCCAGCGTCCTCACGCCCATTCCACTAAGGCTTGTGGTCCTGGATGAGGTAGAAGCCACTTATTGGAAATTACAGTGAAATCTGTGTGAGCCGGAACTCAATGGGCCTGCACTATTTTTCCAGGCCTGTGCATTTCCCGCTTTTGACAGGGTGCAGTGTTTCTGTCTTGATTAGTGGGAAATAGCTGCACTTTCCTTCTCTGACAGGTTTCCACCTCACATGCGTTCTGGCTTTCACAGGTTTTAGAACAGTTGTTGTTGTTGTTAGGTGCCGTCAAGTCGGACCCGACTCATAGCGACCCCTCCTTGGGTTTCCGAGGCAGTATCACTACGGAAGTAGATTGCCCCATCTTCCTTCCATTTAGGACAGTAAGGAATGCTAATTAATATGGCTGGCCATGAGAGATAGCATGGTCATGTTTTTAAAAGCATTTATGATTAAAGAGCTTCGGTGGCTTAGTGGATAAGGCAGTAGGCTGCTAACCAGAAGTTCAGTGGTTCAAACCCACCAGCCACTCTGCAGAAGGAAGATGGGGCAATCTATTTCCATAAATATTTACAGCCTTGGAAACCCAATGGGGGTTGCTATGAGTCAAAATCAACTCAATGGCAGTGAGTTTTTTTTTTTTTTTTAATGATTAGAAATGTATTTGAAAAGCATTCGAATTTTTGAAATACGAAGTGGCGCCTCGTAGGGGATTTACTTTAAAATACTCCTGCCCTTTGCCCTCAGGGATGTGGAGTGTAACCCACCCCCCAAGGGGACTGAGCATAAGACCTCCTTCCAAGAAACTCAGAATGGAAAAAGGGGAGAACAGTAGCTTTCCAGTGGAGAAACCAGACGGCTAAGATCAACGTCAACAGTGATGTCACATGGATAGCACGGACCCTTGCCAGGACGTGGTGAAAATGGTACCTTACCTCTGGGGTCTTCTTCCTCCCAACCCGTGACCCCAGGCTACTCATGAGAAAAACTCCAGTGGAATCCCAACTAGGGGACATTCTACAAAATGCTTGACAGGCACGCCTCAAAACTATCAAGGACATCACATACAGGGAAAGTCTGAGAAAGTGTCCCAGCCCAGAGGAGCTGAAGGGGACGTGATGACCAAGTGCCGTGTGGTGTCCTGGGTGGGATCCGGGACAGGAAAGGCCACGAGGTAAAAGCTAAGGGAACTGAGTAAAGCGTGGACTTTAGTTAATAATATAATATTGGTTGATTATTTGTAGCAAACGGACCATGGTAATTAAGACCTACTAACAGAGACAACTGGGTTTGAGGACTATGGGAACAGAACTATCTTAGCATCTTTGCAGTTCTGTGAATCTAAAACTGGCCCCTTCCTCCAAAATAGAATTGATTAGGAAAAAAACAAACTCCTGCAAAAAGAAAAAGGTGGGGAGGAGGGGACAGCTGAAAGCAGAGGGCTGAAGGTTGGTAACTGCTGCACCGGGGGTTCACACACGCTTCTCCATAATTCAGTGAATGTTTTTGAAAATCCACACTAAGAGCTTTTCACAAAGTCAGTCACAGATGAGTGTGTTGAGGAGGAGCGGTTCATGCCGTGCCCAGGCATTGAGAGCAGTGGACTCCTTCCCCGGCACCCCCGCAGCCTTGCACGGGGCTCCCTGAACTGTCTGTGCCTTTCCAGTTCTCCCCCTCTGCCCAGGCCTCCTTGCCAGACCAGGGCCCCTAACTGGCGAGCGTGGAAGTGTTGGCAGTTCCCAGAGGTGGCTGGAGACTGCATGCAGCGGAGTCTGGACGGTGCGGGCCTGAGTCCCCAGAACACCAAGCTGAACCAAACTGGTGGCCGGCGAGTCACATCCAGCTCAGGTGGCCTGTGCGCACGGAGAGCCGCGCCCCGTAGGGTCTTTGGTGGCTGCATGACCAGGCCTTTCTTCCGAGGGAGCTCTGGGTGGATTCCAACCACCCACCTTGGGGTTAGCAGCTGGATGCGTAACCGTTTGTACCACCTGGGACTCCTACCCGAGCACCAGCTTCACTGAAAGCCCCGTGACGGTGAGGTCCCCTGGTGGGAGAGGTGAGACCAGAGCCAACACGAGGGCCCAGGCTGCTGGGGTGCAGCCACAAGAGAGAAGCTCTTTGCCACCAACGGACCATGCCTGAGAAGATGGCGTAAATGCAGAGTCCAGGAAGGGGTCAGGGAGGTGTGTGGAGACCGGGGGCCTGGGTGTGGAATCTCTGTGGATCCAAGTGGGTGCTGGGCTGGTGGGTGCTCCTGGCCTCACTACCGACGCACAGGTGGTGTGGGCGTGCCTCCAGTGTGTCCGTGTCTGCTCTGACACAACGGCTTAGAGGCATGGGGTTTGGAGGCAGTGACCTGGATTTGAATCCCTTCTTCATCTCTAAAAAGTGGTGGGCGCAGTTCCTCTCTGAGCTCTCTTTGCTCATTTCTAAAGTGGGCACATGGGTGGCCAGAGGAATAGAAAAATCTGTCTTGGAAGAAGTCCTGCCAGAACGCTTCTTAGAAGCAAGGAGTATGAGAGCATCTTGTGTCCTTTGGACATGTGATCAGAGGGGATTAGTCCCTGGAGAAGGACATCATGCTCGGTAGAGGGTCAGTGAAAAGAGGAAGGCCCTCGATGAGATGGACTGACACAGCGACTGCGACAATGGGCTCAGACATGGCAATGACTGTGAGGCTAGTGCAGGACCCGGCAGGGTTTCGTTCTGTTGTTCACAGGGTTGCAGACGCAGAGCCAACTCCATGGTACTTAACGGAATAGCGGAAACGCCCCTTGACAAGAGCTGGGCACCCCGTGGAGTGGGGACTCACTGTCCTGTCCTTTCACCAGCGACTTTCGAGGTGATCAGGAGTCGATGCAGGACACTCTCAGAAGGAGCCACACAGCCAAGGGAGCCCCTAGACACGCCTGGTGAGGCGGGGTGCAGGATGGGGTTGGCTTGACCACACTTCCCGGCTGCGGGGGATGGAATGGGACAGGACGCAGGAAGCTTTTCCAAACACCTGTGCTGGGACCTTGCCCCAGAACCTGGGTGCAGGAGGGGATCTGAGGAACATAGGGGTGGGGAGAGCCCCAGACCTGTTGTGAGCAGAGATACTTGGGCAAGAGAAGACCTCCCTTCTGGAAAGACTCACAGGCACAGCCCTCGGGAGGATCACAACGCTTTTTATTTCCCATCTGTAATAAGCAGAGGGGAAAGGCTTGGGGCAGACAGATGCCACCCTTCCATCCATGAGCACACCCAGGCCACACAACCAAGAGCCCAATGGGACTGGCCTTTACCAAGAGTCTATCTTGGTTTTTGCTTTTTCTCTTTTAAACACAGAGCTGCAGTTTACTGCCAAGATTTGCTTTGGGAAAGAATTTATGTATCTGGTGACTTACTGCAGCCATGTCCTTAGGATTGGACGTGCCACGTCTGATTGGCATAAGAGAATGAAAAGGTCAAGTTGCATATAATTAGGGCCAGAACTGGTCTTTCCACGGCATTTGGACGTTGGTCCTTAGCAATGCCCAGCCCACAGGCAGGGAAAGGGGGCAATATTCAGCCTTTGAATGAAAAAAATATAAGCAAAGATTTAAACAAATACTTGAGTCATTGGACTAGTGATTTAAACACCAGAGTATGTAGGATGGACATGCTTATCCGGCCTAGCTAATATATGTTGACCTAACACTACAAATACATGGAGTTAGAAATGTCCAGGTGGTGCAGAGGTCCAGGCATCATCATTTGTAGCAATGAGTTGGCCAGGAGGGGCAGACTTGGCTGCACGTGGACCAACTCTCAGAACCAGTATTCAGAGACGAAGACGTGGACGTTGACGATATTTCGGTGGGAGACCACACCCCCAACCACATAGTTCATCTCCAGCTTCAGGATGGCATGAAACGGGCCCACGATGGGCCGTACTTGGCGCACAACACCTGGAGAGAGAGCAGAAGGTGTGCAGGTGATTAGAGGGACCATGGCAGTGTTGAGATCTGGGCAATGTGCTCATCTTGAGGAATCTCAGGGCTAGACCGTCAGGGCCTTAGACCTCGCTGAGTCCCACCCAGAGCCAGATGACATCCCCTCTGAGGGGCACACCGGCTGCTCCCACGCCCCTGGGACCAGTGGCAGTGAGCTCACTACTTCTGGAAACAGCCTTTCCATCAGGGCCCACTGGGCTGTGAGGGCATATGTGAGCGGGGGCTTTGGGGTGAGACGGTGCTGGGTCAGCACCAGCTGCTGCCCTGTTGGAGCCCAGGCTTCTTCCTCCATCGCCAGCTCCCTGGCCACACTGTTCCAAAGATTTAAAGCACCTACAAAGGGCCTGGCCGGGAGCTATTGTTGTGACTTACCACCAACAGAGAATACCAGAAAAATATTTACCTGTGTTTTATCAACCACACAGAGGCATTCGACTGTGTTGATCATAATAAATTATGGATAACACTGTAAAAAATGGGAATGCCAGAACACTTAATTATGTTCATGAGGAATCTGTACACACATCGAGCAGCCGTTGTTTGAGCAGAACAAGGGGACACTGTGGGCTCAGGCTTAGAGCAGGTGTGTGGCATGGAGAAGATGTGTAATAAACACTGGTCTTTCCCTCCCACCCACTGACCCACTGTGTTCTGACCCTTGGGAGGAATGGTGCAGGCCTGGTCTCACTCTTAATCCCCCGTCCTAGTGGAGTGGTCCTAGTTCCCCAAGCGCCATGTCCTGGGACCCTCAGATCTCCAACCAGGTCCTCCCCCACCTCCACGGAGGGTGACCCCTGAGTTCACTGGTCAGTTGTTGTGATGACCGTTGGGCAGGTTCACCCCAAGCAGCAGCAGGAGGGTTCAGGGCAATCAGGGGGGCAGGGCAGGGCTCAGTTCTAGCGGTGCTGGGGGTACTGAGGGTAATGGGAATTCTGCCTGGACCTGGGGCCAGGCTTGGGCTGTGACTGGTGTCTCCCCTACTGGGGCTCAGAGTGGCCCCCACCAGTGTCAGCTCTGCCCCGCCCCTGGGCCTGAGGCAGACTGTGGAGTCCACCAGCTGTGGTGGCCTGGGCTACCTATGACTTCACCCATCTTAGGGCCTGAGAGGTTCTCACTGTGCTCAGCAATGCCCAGAGGTCTGGGGACCTGAAGGAGAGAAGAAGTGAGAGAGTGGGTGAACCTGTGAATTGAATTGTGATGCTGGTGGAGAATACTAAATACACCGTGGACTACCAGAACCAACAAGTCCGTCCCGGGGGAAGGACAGCCAGAATGCTCCTTAGAAGGGAACATGGAGAGACTTGGGCTCACA
>NW_006922111.1:575750-577440 GCF_000298275.1 Orycteropus afer afer | reverse complement strand
GGTGACACCCTCCCAGCTGCGGGGACTCAGCCCTGCACACCTGAAGCTTGCTCGGGCAGTTGCTGAGCTGGGCAGGGGCATCGTGGTACAAAAGCAGGGCGGAGCACTGCGGCATTTGCCCACCGGAGATCACCTCCTCACATCCACAACAACAACAGCCACAGTTCATGTATTTCCCTGACCCTGGGTAACAGGAAAGCTGAGCTTGGCCAGTGTGGATGAGAGAGTCATCCCAGGCCGCTGCTGATTTTCAGGGGAGCTAGGTTAGGGTAAAAGACTAGACTCCACAGTGCCCCTACACCTGCACCTGGCCATGTTCATGTCTCCAGGTCAGGCCCTGCTGGCACTGCCCTGCCCCTGTGGGGCACCCAAAGTCTCCCTGAGAGCTCTCCTGCAACCCAGAATGAGTCAGGGCAGGACTAGGGTGAGTGTTACCACCCCCGGAGACCGCAACCTCTCTGAGGCCCAGCTTCTCCGGTGGGCAAATGCCGCAATGCTCCGCCCTGCTTTTGTACCACGATGCCCCTGCCCAGCTCAGCAACTGCCCGAGCAAGCTTCAGGTGTGCAGGGCTGAGTCCCCGCAGCTGGGAGGGTGTCACCGCCTCACACCCACATGCTTTCCCATGTTCACACATCCCTCAGCAGGCACCCTGCTGGGGAGATAACTGACAGCACCCCTTGTGTCAACACAGTGGGGGAGCTGGAGTTAAAAATAGCTAAGTGCTTCACAGTCATGTCCAGCAGACAATGAGAACAGAGACAGGTCAGCTGGGGCAGTCAAGGAGGGCTTCCTGGAGGAGGTGTCACTCCTGGCAGAGGAAGCAGCAGGAGCAAAGCGTGCAGGATTATCTCCAGGGCCTAAGGCAGAGTGGGTGGTGGCCCAGGGCCATGAGAATTTATGGCTGAAAGTCCTCTAGGCTCCCCCCTCCCCCCCACGTTCCGTACTGTCAGCACTTGTCCCCAGCCCGCGGATGCGGATGCAGTGGTGTGCTGGTAAACCGTCCAACAACTGGCTCTCCGCATGTATCGTGCACCCTGTGCCATTTCACGGCTGGTGTCAAGCTGCCCACGTGAGGTCACTGAAGGCCGAGGTGGGAAGAGATGGCCGCATTCTGCTCTCAGGCATGGATGCTTCTTGAAAAGTGAGCTGGAGCCTGTCACCGAGGCCCCCTTGAAAAATGGCCGACGGGCACTGTGTCAAATGGCCATGGTCTCTACACACAGCACTGCACGGACGCACAGACCATGCACGAGAGCAGCTCCCCGCGAATGTGGGCACAATGGGCGTCGCCTGGGCCTTCCCTGGCCTGGTGAGCACCCTGCCAAGAACATCAAGGTCATGGCCACGAAGCAGGGTGGGTGAAACGTCCCCCTTTTGCTCTCAGCTTCAGTTTCAGAAGTGACATGCCCGCAGTGGGTGGAATTCCAGGCTGTCCTCAGGCCGTTCTCTAAGCAAACAGGGGCTTTAGCTCTGATGATGAGATAAGCAACGCTTCTGTGAGCTGTCAGCACCCTTTCTCTGCCTGCCACCCGGCGATGACACTGGGGCTTTGTCCTGTTTGAGCGCCGACAAGCATCTTCAGCCTCTGGTAAAGACGTGGGCTTGTCACCACCCTTGGTGCGCCAGCAGCACTTGAGGACGGGGCCAGTCCCACCGCCCTCCATCACATGGTGTGTGGGTGTCAGTGTG
>NW_006922111.1:567024-572450 GCF_000298275.1 Orycteropus afer afer | reverse complement strand
ACACACACATGTACCTATATGTAAATTATGCACACATACATGTACATGATACATATAAACATATGTACAGTGTAAATATACGACACATATTCACATACATGTATATACACACACAGTATACATATACAAGTACACATTTAGGAATGCTAGCCATACACACGTACCTTATACCACACATATACACAGCCTACACATATACACACCTGCACAAGTACATATACTATACATATATACAAGGAGCTCTGGTGGCACTGTTGCTAAAGCATTGGGCTGTTAACCAAAGGCAGGCAGTTTGAGCCCATCAGCTGTTCCTAGATGAGACAGTCCACATCTGTAAAGTCCAGCCTTGGAAGCCCAATGGGGTTGCTGGGAGTCAGAATTGACTTGATGTCAGTGGGTTTATACATACATATATCCATGCATACAGTATGCTATACATATGTTGTTGTTGTTATGTGCCATGGAGTTGGCCCTGACTCAAGCGATCCCGCCTTGGGTTTCCGAGGTGGTATCACTACGGAAGTAGATTGCCCAACCTTCCTTCTGAGGAGTGGCTGGTACACATGCACATATAGGTAGACTCAACATATATACATAGAGGTACACATACAGACACATATACACACGCTATACATATATACACACACACATACATGCACATGGATGTATACTAAATTTGCTCTTGAACATGCAGTAGGTAAAGCAAATGGAAGAAATGATAACATAAAAGACCCGAACAGATTTCAAAGGGCAGCTTGATAAGACAAAGTAAAATATTATAATGAAATGTGCAAAGACCTGGAATCAGACTAACCTGGAGTTAGGGGAAAGACTGAAGAAAAAAATCAAACTTCAAGTTGCAATATTGAAGGTTTCTATGGGCAAGTTACTACTACTATTATTCAAATTTATATACCAACCACCAAAGCCAAAGATGAGGAAATTGAAGATTTTTACTAACTTCTGCAGTCTGAAATTGACCAAACATGAAATCAAGATGTGCTGATTATTACTGGTGACTGGAATACAAAAATTGGAAACAAAGAAGAATCACCGGTAGCTAGAAAATATGGCCTTGGTGATAGCATGACATTGGGGATTGTGTGACAGATTTTGGCAAGACCAACGACGTAATCATTGCAAATACTGTTTTTTCAACAACACAAATGGTGGCTATATGGACCTCACTAGGTGGAATACATAGGGATCAGATGGACTACATCTGTGGAAAGAGGTGACTGAGAAGCTCAATAACTTCAGCCAAAACAAGGCCGGGAGGTGATTGAAACAGACCATCAACTGCAAGTTCAAGTTGAGGCTGAAGACAATTAAAGCAAGTTCACAAGAGCCAAAATATGACCTTGATTATATCTCACCTGAATTTAGAAACCACCCAAAGAACAGATTTGATCCACTGAACACCAATGACTGAAAACCAGACTAATTGTGAGATGACATAAAGAACATCATACATGAAGAAAGGAAATGGTCATTTAAAAGACAGAAAAGGAAGAAAAGACCAAAATGGATCTCATAAGAAACTCTGAAACTTGCCCTTGAGTGGAGAGAAGCTAAAAAGCAAATGGAAGAAATGACAGCATAAAAGAGTTAAACAGAGGACTACAAAGAGCAGCTTGAGAAGACAAAGTCAATTACTATAATGAAATGTGCAAAGACCTGGAGTTAGAAACCAAAAGAGAAGACCATGCTCAGCTTTTCTCAAGCTGAAAGAACTGAAGGAAAAATTCAAGCCTCTAGTTGCAATATTGAAAGATTCTATGGGCAAAATATTGAATGCTGCAGGAAGCATCAAAAGAAGATGGAAAGAATACACAGTCACTGTACCAAAAGGAACTGGTTGATGTTCATCCATTTCAGGAGGTAGCATATGATCCCAAACCAATGGCATTGAAGGAAGAAGTTGAAGCCACGCTGAAGGAATTGGCGAAAAACAAGGCTCCAGGAATTAACGGAATACCTACTGAGATGTTTCAACAAACAGATGTCATGCTGGAGGCACTCACTTGTCTATACCAAGAGATTTGAAAGACAGCTGCCTGGCCAACTGACTAGAAGAGATCCATAGTTTTACCCATTCCAAAGAGACCTGATTCCACAGAATGTGGAAATTATCAAATAATATCATTAATATCACATGCAAGTAAAATCTTGCTGAAGATAATTCAAAAATGGTTGCAGCAGTATATTTGCAGAAAACTTCTAGAAATGCAAGCTGGATTCAGAGGAGGACGTGGAATGAGGGATATCATTGCTGATGTCAGAGGGATCTTGGCTCAAGCAAAGAATAACAAGAAGATGTTTACTTGTATTTTACTGACTATGCAAAAGCATTCAATTGTGTGGATCATAACAAATTATAGAGAGCATTGAGAAGAATGGGAATTCCAGAACACTTAATTGTGCTCATGAAGAACTTGTATATAGACCATGAGGCTGTCATTGGAACAGAACACGGGTTGGTTTAAGGCATGGTTTAAAATCAGGAAGGAAGTGTGTCATGGTTGTATCCTTTCACCATACTCAATCTGTATGCTGAACAAATAATCTGAGAAGCTGGACTATATGAAGAAGAATGTGGCATCAGGATCAGAGGAAGAATCATTAACAGCCTGCGATATGCAGACAACACAATCTTGCCTGCTGAAAGTGAGGATGACTTGAAGCACTTACTGATGAAGATCAAAGACTACAGTCTGCAGTGTGGATTACATCTCAACACAAAGAAAACAAAAATCCTCACAACTGGACCAATGAGCAACATCATGGTAAATGGAGAAAAGATTGAAGGTGTCAGGGATTTCATTTTCCTTGGATCCCCAATTAACACCCATGCAAGCAACAGTCAAGAAATCAGACATGGTATTGCACTCGGCAAATCCGCTGCAAAAGACCTGTTTAAAGTGTTGAGAAGCAAAGATGTCACTTTGAGGATTAAGGTAGGCCTGATGTAAGTGCTTGGCTGCTATTTGAAAGGTTGGTGGTTTAAAAGATGTGGCAATCTGCTCCCATAAAGATTGACAGCCTTGGAAACCCTGTGGGGAAATTCCACCCTGTCCTCTGGGGCGCTATGAGTCAGAATCAACTCCACGGCAGTATGTGTGGTTTGGGGTTCGCTTCTGTAAAGATTGACCGCCTTGGAGACCCTGTGGGGCAGTTCCACTCTGTCCTCTAGGATCACTATGAGCTGAAATCAACTCAAAGGCAATGAAATATATATATATATTTAATATCCCTTGTGGCTCAATAGTTCAGTGCTTAGTTGCTAACCAAAAAGTTGGTGGTTCAAACCCACCCAGTGGCTCTGTGGGAAAAGAGCTGGTGATCTGCATCCATAAAGATTTCAGCCCAGGAAACCCAATGGACAGTTTTACCCTGTCACACGGGATTGCTGTGGGTCAGGATTGACTTGACCAGTACCCAATAACAACAGCAATACATACACACACACACGTGTGTGTGTGTGCACATGTGTGTGTGTATAAATGTGTGAATATAAATATTTATATTGTGGCTACATATAAAATTCTGGCTCCATGTGGGACCTTTAATAGCATCAACAGTTGAGATCCACAAAGTTTCTGGATGGATCCAGGTGTGCCAGGCACTGGGTTAAATCAGTAAGTACAGAGAGAAGATGATGGTCTGTCCTCAAGGGGCTCCACCTGGGGCTCAGAGTAGGAGAAAATGTTGAGGTGGTGAGCTGGGCACCAGGCGGGGAGTCGCCAGAGGCCCCCAGAGGTGTCCTGAGACTGGCCTGCGACTTTGCAGGGGACAGGATTCTCAGAGGCCAAGCTGGGTCAGTGCCGTGACCCCTGGATGCATTACGTCACTTTTTGGAGCTGCAGTTTTCTGTTCCGTGAAATGGATTAAAGAGCAATCTTCAAAATGAGAAACAACACCAACCAGGTCGTCATTTTCTTTCCCTCAGGAAGGACTTGCTGTTTGCTGTGGGGTCAGCTCTGACTCCTGGTGCACCCGTGGGCAACAGAAAGAAATGCCGCCCAGCCGGGGGCCATATTCACGGCCATTGTTGGGGCTGCAGCACATTCTGAGAGCCTCCCAGATGAGGGGCTCCTCTTCCAGTGCCCTACCGGCCAGAGCCTGTGGGCACCCACGGGGCTCTCACCGCTTAACCTTTGGAAGCGGGCCACCCAGGCTTTCTTCCTAGTCTGAAAGCTCCAATGAAACCTATCCATCGTAACCCTGTTGGTACTGAAATACCAGCAACCCAGCAACACATGCTTACCCCATGGTAAACCACCACAGAATGACAAACTGACAGACAAGTCGTGGCAGAAATGACAACCACCTATCAAAAAGCACTCCAGTATTTAAAGGTGACTGATTTTCAGTCAAAGCAGGGCCAGAATCCTGAAGGTTGGTGGTTTCAAAGATGAGAACAAGTACTAAATGTTCTTTAGCTGGACTGAAGATGAGAACAAGTACTAAATGTTCTTCTTGGGTTGATTCATGAGGGAAACATTCATGAGGGAAAGCGCTGAATGTGAGGAAGATGTTTGCATCTAAATATGCCACAGTAGGCCCTTCACAAGGTTGTTCCTATAACGGCTGAGGACCAGACCTCCAGGCTGGTGGCTAATGACTCAGACTGCAAGCAGCCAGATGACGAGATGAGAGAACCACCAACAGAAGAAAAGGGCCATGTTAGTGCAAAGGGGCTTGGAAGCCAGAGGCTGGGGATGTTGGCTGAATCACCGATACAGCTCAGAGTAGGGCCTGAGTTTCTCAGGATCCTGCATTTAACAAGGACAGTGATGAAGGCCAGACACATGAGGGTGCTGCAAGGGTGAAACAGGAAGCTGTAGGCATGCACACAGCAGGGGCTCGAGGGACGTGTGCCCTTCCCAGCCTCCAGGGTCAGCTTCCATAGTCCTCCCTTCTGACCTAACTCCACCCAGGTTGTCTCTCCAACTCTACCCACAACCCGACTCAATCCAGGCATCCTTTCCCAGGCCACGCCCACTCTGTGGGCCTGACTGCTGCTCCTCAGCCTAGCCACGCTCACCTGGGAGCGCTGGTTTGGACAGACATGTTTCCTCTTTCTCTAGGCTGGTTCAAGCATGAGCTCCATGTCCTTGCCTTCACCTTAACTGAACCCAATGCTTCTCCTAATAGCACTTCTTTCTTCGCAGCTTTTCTATCCATCCATCCATCCACCCATCCACCCATCCATCCATCATCCAACCATTCATCCATCCAACCATTTACCCATCCATCCATCTACCCATCCATCCATCCATCCACCCACCCATCCATCCACCCACCCACTCATCCATCCATCCATCCACCCACCCATCCATCCATCCATCCACCCATCCACCCATCCATCATCCAACCATTCATCCATCCAACCATTTACCCATCCATTCATCATCCATCCATCC
>NW_006922111.1:536068-566645 GCF_000298275.1 Orycteropus afer afer | reverse complement strand
CCCATCCACCCAACCATTCACCCATTCATTCATCCATGCACCATCGTTCACAACTTCCTTATCCATCCACCCAATATAGGGGACTCTGCGTAGGGAAAGTTCCACAGAGGAACTGACATTTAAGTTGGGTTTTAAAGAACAAGTAGGAGTCCAGGAAGCAAGAAAGACCTGTACAAAGCCCAGAGGTATGACGCTTGAGGCAAGTTCTGGTAGCAACGTTGATCCTAGAGTGAGATGGGCAGGAGAGGAGGGCTGCTGCAGGGGACCCTGCTCCTGGTCAGAACCAGGAAGCTGGCTCAGCAGTCTCCTGGCTTCCTTCCCACCCCCACCCCCACCGATTCCAGACCAAGGTCCTTCTGGAACCACCCATCTCCTTACTGGCTTAAAGCGAGGGAGGGAGAGGGAGAAGAGGGGCCCCTTCTGTCCAACTTGTTGACAGCCGTTAGGAAGGCTCCCAGCGTAGTGCCATCATCCACGCCACCCCACAGTTACTTGCTACCTCCTGGGTGCTGGGCGTGGCTCATCCTGCCCTCCTGTGTCACCTCGTACCTTGTCCCCTTGCTTTGTCACACTGCTGCTCATCGCAGCAAACGTTCAAAGTCAAACTGGTCCTTCTGTTCAGCAGCAAGGTCTGCCTGGTGCTCATCCCTGACCTGCCTGTCCCCAAGGCAGGGCCTGGGGCAGGCACACGGGGAGGGCCACAGTCATGTTTACTGAGTAAGACGAAGGCAGAAGAAAGGACAGAAATGGAGACGAGAGGGAAGGTGAGGCAAAGGGGAGGAGGAAAAGCAGCCTCAAGGCGCCCACAGTCCAGAAAGGACAACAGCACTGTCCTGCAGGCAACGGAAGCCCGCGAAGCCTCTAAGCGAGAGCTGCTACATTGGGAATGACCACTCCAGCGGCGAAACGCAGGCCGGAGAGAGAGAGAGGGGCATTTCTGCGCTGCCTGGCTTGCCCGTCCCACCTGCTGGCGTGTTTACCTCCCCATCTTTCCAGAAGCCCCAGGAAAGAAAAATTATAAAAGGCCCCGACGCCGCGTCCGACTGTATTAATCTTCCAAATCCTCGTCCTGGCATTTCTGCTCCGGGTCTCAGACGCTGCTGGTATTCGGGGGCATGTCCGTGCCTCTTACAGATATAATTAAGCCTTTTTTCCCCCTTTGAAAAATGCAGGCTCCCTCGGGCACTTCACCTTCTTGTCTGTCTCTGCTTTGCAAGATGCGGCTGACGTATGGGGGATCCAGGAGCCGCAACCCTGAGCGTCCAGGGCTGATGGGAGACCGACGTCACCTCTTGGGGCTGTGGTCCACATCCTGGCCCTCAAGGCCATCACCAGCTTCTTCCCTTGGAGGCTGCAATTGGACGTCCATGAACAATTTCCAACGATGCAAAGTCAGCTGCACTGATTCTGACGACTGACGTGAGACACTGATTCCTGAAGGGCCTCGGTCATTGTCCCGGCTTCCTGATTGGGCCCTGCCACTGAGCAGCTGTGTGACCTTGGGCAAGCCACCCTCCCTCTTTGAAGCTCAGCCTCCAACTCAAAAGTCCTGTGACTCTAACTGATAAAACGTGATGGAATGAACAGGGTTGTTGGTGTGTCCTCAACAAACAAGATGAAGAACCTAGAGACTGTCTCATGGGAATGGGTGTTTCCGGAAAAGGCAGTTATCTGAGTTGGAAGAGGCAGAGGTAAGACTTTTCAAATGAAAGCCACATGTCATCATTCAACTCCATTCCATTCTAGTCCCCTCCACTCCATTTCACTCCACTCCACTCCACTCCACTCCGTTGAACTCCACTCCACTCCATTCCCTTCAACTCCACTCCATTCCATTCAGCTCCCCTCCACACCGTTCCACTCCATTCTGTCCCATCTCTTCCCTCCCAACAAGAGAATAAACTCACAGTGTGATATTGTGTGGATGAAACTTCCGGAACTTTATTGCCCTTCCCAAACCAAACCAAACCAGATGCTCCTGAGTGGACTCTGACTCAGGGTGAACCACGTGGGTCAGAGTGGAACTGCTTTCCACAGCGTTGTCAAGGTTGTGACTTTGGGAAGCAGATCACAAGGCCTTTCTTCTCAGGCACCTCAGGATGGGTTGACACCACCAACCTTTTGGTCAGTCGTCGAGCGTGTCACCATTCACGCCACCCAGGGACTCTGTTGTTGTTGTTGTGAGGTGCTGTCGCGTCAGCTCTGACTCATAGTGACCCGTGTACAACAGAATGAGACCCTGCCCGGTCCCGTATCAGCCTCACAAACCTCGCTACACCTGAGCCCATCATCGCAGCCACTGTGGCACCCCATTTTGTTGAAGGTCTTCCCCTTCTTGGCTGACCCTCTACTTTACTAAGCATGGTATCTTTCTCTAGGGAATGGTCCCTTCTGACAACATGACCAAAGTAGGTGAGATGGAGTCTGGCCATTCTCGCTTCCAAGGAGTATTCCGGCTGCACTTCTTCCAGGACAGATTTGTTTGTTCTTTTGGCAGTCCACAGTACTTTCAGCATTCTTCACCAGCACCACAACTCAAAAGGATCAACTCTTCTTTGGTCTTTCTTATTCATTGTCCAGCTCTCACGTGCATATGAGGAGATTGAAAATATCATGGCTTGGGTTAGGAACATCTTAATCTTCAAGAAGACGTCTTTGCTCTTCAGCACTCAAAAGAGGTCTTTTGTAGATCTGCCCAGTGCAATACATCGTCTGATGTCTTGACTGCTGCTTCCATTGGTGTTGACTGTGGAACCAAGTAATATGAAATCTTTAACAACTTCAATCTTTTCTCCATTTATTGTGATGTTGCTTATTGGTCCAGTTGTGAGGATTTTCATTTTCTTTATGTTGAGATGTAATCTAGACTGCAGACTGAAGTATTTAATCTTCATCAGTAAGTGCTTCAAAGTTGTGTCATCTGCACATTGCAGGTTGTTAATAAGTCTTCCTCAAATCCTGATGCCACACTCTTCTTCATATAGTCCAGCTTCTTGGATTATTTGCTCAGCATACAGATTGAGTAAGTATGGTTAAAGGATACAACCCCTGACACACTCCCTTCCTAATTTTAAACTATGCAGTGTCCCCTTGTTCTCTTTGAACAACAGCCTCCTGGTCTACGTACAGGTTCCTAATGAGCACAATCAAGTGTTCTGGAATTACCATTCTTCTCAATGTTATCCATTTGTTATGATCCACACAATCAAATGATTTTGCATAGTCAATAAAACACAGGTAAACACCTTTCTGGTATTCTTTGCTTTGAGTCAAGATCCACCTGACATCAGCAGTGATATCCCTCATTCCACATCCTCTTCTGATCCAGCTTTCAGTTCTGGAAGCTCTGTCAGTATACTGCTACAACCATTTTTGAATTATCTTCAGCAAGATTTTACTTGCATGTGATATTAATGGTACTGTTCAATAATTTCCACATTCTGTGGGATCACTTTTCTTTGGAATGGGTACAAATATGGATTTTTTTCTAGTCAGTTGGCCAGGTATCTGTCTTCCAAATTTCTTGGCACAGACAAGGGAGTGCCTCCAGTGTGGCATCTGTTTGTTGAAACATCTCAATGGGTATTCTGTCAATTCCTGGAGCCTTGTTCTTCGCCAGTTCCTTCTGTGCAGCTTCGACTTCTTCCTTCAGTACCATTGGTTCTTGATCATATGCCACCTCCTGAAATGCATGAACACCGACCAGTTCTTTTTGGTACAGTGACTCTGTGTATTCCCTTCCATCTTCTTTTGATGCTTCCTGCATCATTCAATATTTTGCCTATAAAATCTTTCAATGTTGCCACTTAAGGCTTGATTTTTTCCTTCAGTTCTTTCAGCTTGAGAAATGCTGAGCATGTTCTTCCCTTTTGGTTTCCTAACTCCATGTCTTTGCATTTCATTATAATAATTGACTTTGTCTTCTCAAGCTGCTCTTTGAAATCTTCTGTTCAGCTCTTTTATCTTGTTGTTTCTTCCATTTGCTTTAGCTAATCTCCATTCAAGGGCAAGTTTCAGTCTCTTCTGACATCCATTTTGGTTCTTTTCTTCCTATCCTTTTTAATGACCTCTTGCTTTCTTCATGTACGATGTTCTTGACATCATCCCACAGTTCCTCTGGTTTTCGGTCATTGGTGTTCAATGCATCAAATCTATTCTTTAGATGATCTCTAAATTCAGGAGAGATATAATCAAGGTCATATTTTGGTTCTCACAGACTTATTTTAATTGTCTTCAGCTTCAAGTTGAACTTGCATATGAGCAACTGATAGTCTTTTCCACAGTCAGCTCCTGGCCTGCTTTCGGCTGAAGATATTGAGCTTCTCCATCGCCTCTTGCCACAGATGTAGTCAATCTGATTCCTGTGTAGTCCAACTGGCGAAGCCCACATGTACAGCCATTGTTTGTGTTGTTGAAAAAAGGTATTTGCAATGAATAGGTTGTTGGTCTTGCAAAATTCCATCATGCTACCTCCAGGGTTGTTTCTGTCACCAAGGCCATATTTTCCAACTATTGGTGATTCTTCTTTGTTTCCACCTTTTGCATTCCAGTCACCAGTGATAATTAACACATCCTGATTGCATGTTTGGTCAATTTCAGACCACAGAAGTTGGTAAAAATCTCCGATTTCCTCATCTTTGGCTTTGGTGGTTAGTGCATAAATTTGAGTAATAGTAGTATTAACTGGTCTTCCTTTTAGGCATATGGATATTATCCTAACACTGACAGCATTGTACATTCTTTATGACAATGAATGCCACGCCATTCCTCTTCAATTTGTCATTCCCGGCAGAGTAGAGCATATTGTTGTCTGATTCAAAATGGCCAAAACCAGTCCATTTCAGCTCATTATTGAATAAGATATCGATCTTTATGGATTCTATTTCATTTTTGTCAACTCCAATTTTCCTAGATTCATACTTTATACATTCCCACATTCTGATTATTAATGGATGTTTGCAGCTGTTTCTTCCCATTTTGACTTGTGCCACATCAGCAACTGGAGGTCCCAAAAGCTTTACTCCATCCATATCATCAAGGGTGGCTGTACTCTGAGGGGGCAGCTCTTCCCCAGTTGTATTTTGAGTGCCTTCTGACCTGAAGGGCTCATCTTCCAGCACTGTATCAGACAATGTTTCAGGGCTATTCATAAAGTTTTCCAGTAATATATGTGACAGTGTTTTGCTGCTATTCATAAAGCTTTCACTGGCCAATTCTTTGAGAAGTGGATGGTCCCTTCCTTCTTCTGAGTCTGTCTTAGTCTGGAAGCTCTGCTGAGACCTGTCCACCATGGGTGACCCTACTGGTATTTGACATACTGGTGGCATAGCCTCCAGCCTCACAGCAACACACAATCCACCACAGGAGGACACTAACAGACGAGCAGTGGAGGGACTTCTTTACTGAGTCATAAATACAGAGCAAAACACAGAGAAGAATCTGGAATTGCAGAGTGACCATGTTGGTATTTGGCAGTGGGGGGAAATGAGTTCCTGAAACACTGTCTTTTCTACTCGCCCTGAAAAACACCAAGTTAAAAACTTGGAAGGAAGGAGGACAGGTGTCGGGCCGCATAGTTAAAATACCAAATATCACTCAACATGTCTCAGCAAAACTTGTCACCCATATTTCTTGATTATTATAAATGTGCTCACTCCTCACATTGCCCGTGAGCAAAACTGGACAGTTTGGATGGGGCGCTGCAGGCAGCTGCATTAAAAGAGAAAACTCCAGAGCCTAGCTCTCCTTTTTGGGGAGAAACATGAAAAGAAATGTCACTGTGGGAGGACCCCTGTGCAGGGTCACAGAGACGGACACTTCTGTAGCATGGTGTCGTTGTCCTCTCCTTCCCCCATGTCGACCCCAGGCAGCTGGTGGTCTTTGTGTTTATGGAGGAAGAAGGAGGTCTTCAGTGGTGTAGATGGTTGAAGCGCTCGGACATTAACTGAAGGTTTGGAGGTGCCAGTCCACCCAGAGCTGCCTTGGAAGAAAGGCTTGGTGATCTCCTCCTGAACAGTCAGCCCCTGAGAACCCTCTGGGGCCCAGTTCCCCTCTCTTTACACACAGAGCCACTGTGAGTCGGAGTTGTCTTCACAGCAACTGGGTGGAAGAGGAAGACGGCTCAGTGGGTCAAATGAGCTGCTGAAGACCAGGCAGCCAGTAAGTGCAGAACTGGGGATTGCACCCAGACCCCAGGCCACTGTTCTTCCCACTAGGCCACGTGGCCTCACCAAAGGAAGAGAAGGCCAGAGCAGTATTCTGGAAAGTTCCAGAGCAATTCTATCCTTTGCTGAGCCCCCAGCTCCCACACATGTATCAGAGCACTCAGATCTCTCTAGGCACTCCCCAGGTGGGCTGCTCAAACCCAACAGCCCAACCATGGACTCCAGCCTCCTCCTCCAAACGCTGCCTCTCCTCACCCCCACTGTCCAGCGGCCCCCCAGCCTGCAACATGGCATCACGCTCCATTGGAGTGTCACATTCCTGCACATCAATCCACCAACTGTCCCCAGCTGCTCTCCTGCACCCGCAAGCCCACCTCCCCTCAGTCCACCATTTCCATCTGAGCTCTGACAACAGCCTCCTCCTCACCCCCACATGGCCTCCCCCTGCAGCCCCAGCCAGCCTCCTGGTACGCCACTCTCACTGGGGTTCCTCACGTGGCTCTGTCTCAATCTGTCCTCGCCCTCCCACCTGACTGCAGGCTCACTGAGGGTGAGGTGCACCTAGATGGGGCCCCCTGCCATCCTGCCTGCCGAGGCCTGAGCACCCCATGCTCTGGCCATGCTGAAACCCTTGCAATCCCTCGAGCTCCCCGTGGCCCTCCAGATGGGCAAAGGCCACAGGAGAGCAAGACGGGTATGAGTCTGGCCAACCCCCTTGACCTGGGTCTCCGACCTGGGACATGGTGACTGGTCTTGCATCTGTTTCCCCAGAATTAAGGCCACACTGTCTCCTTTGTAAAAAAAAAAAAAAAAAAAAGTAAATCTACAACAAAAACCCAGTTGCAGACTCCTGGTGAGCCTGTGTGTGTCAGAGCACAGCTGTGCTCCAGGCTTTACAATGGCTCATTACTGGGGACTAGGGCACCAGCCCCTTCTTCTGAGGTGCCTCTGATCCAAACCTCCAACCTTCCAGGCAGCAGCCGAGTGCGTTCACTTTTCCACACTCAAGGACTCTATCTCTCTGTACAGCCACTCCTCGGAAGGAAGGTTGGGCAATCCTACTTCCGTAGTGATAACTGCCTCGGAAAGCCAAGGAGGGGTCGCTAGGAGTCGGGGCCAACTTGATGGCAAATAACAACAACAACAACACAGAAGGATTGGAGGCCGGCCTGGGATGCAGCCAGGGTAGGGACAATAATTCATGCCTGTCGCCTTGGAGCAGCATTCTCTGTTCTTCATTCACTGGCTGTGCTCAGAGCACGTGCTCTGGGCACACACCGTGCTGGGTGCTGGGGTCACCAGCATCGACCAGCCTTGGTCTGGTCCTCGTGGAGCTCTCGGTCCACAGAGGGGACAGAGGCAGTGACGGAAGTCAGGAGACGCTGGTGCAGATGAGCAGAAGGGCTTGGGTGGAGCCAGAGGGAAACACGCCCCCAAAGCTGGTGCCAGGTTCATGGGGAGTGATTGCCCAGCTGATGTTGCAGGGCAAGGCAGGGAAGAGGTTGGGGGAGAGGCGTGGACACGGCTCCCTGAGTGGATGAGAGCAAGGGTGGGAGGGATGCAGGGAGAAAGCCCAATGGCAACAAGGACCCAGACCCTGCCCTGCACCACAGGAAGCTGCTGCAGCATTTCAGCTGGGACAGGAGGTGCCAGGATACGTCACCACCATCCTCCCCTTTCTTTGCTGGGAGGTGCCACCCTTGAGCCAGTTCCAGAGGGAAGGGGCTTCTCGCTGGCCAGGGCTGCAGATCAAGACCTGCCCACACTGGTGACTTATAACCAAGGCCAGGTCTCCAATGGCCCTTGACACAGGGGTCTTCCAGCTCGTGAGAGATGCTCAGAGTCCCCAGAAAGAGAATCGCCTGACTGGCCACTGACATGAATGACACTTATGACACACCTGCTGTATACACTGTGCCAGCTGCTGGGGATCCAGACAGACAGGTGTGGCATTCCAGGATTGGGCACGGCCTCAAAGAGCAGGTCCCACCCAAGGCCACCCAGGGGGCTCACAGAAACAGGAACCCCACAGTGAGTCCCAACATGCTGTTTGCACCCTCAAATCAAGGCACCTGAACCAGGAACCTTCTCTGTGCCTCAGTTTCCTCATCCAGAGAAAGGGGATGCAGTGTCTACCTACAGGGTTGCTATGGGGTCTAGTGGCACACTACACACCAACAATGTGCTTGGAAGAGTGCCTGGTACACAGGAAGTGCCACCTAGGAGTTTTCTGTTTGTTGGACAATGATGGGAGGCACAAGTGGTATGCACTCGACTTCTAACCTAACGACAGCTCACCCAGCAGCACCACAGAGTAAAGGCCTGGTGATCCGCTCCCATGAAGGATGGCTGTTGCTGTTGTTAGGTGCTGTCAGGTTGCTTCCCACTCACAGTGACCCCACGCACAGCAGAACAAAGCCCTACCCGGTCTGCTGCCCTCCTTACAATTGTTGCCATGTATGAGCCCATTGTTGCAGCCACTGTGTCAATCCATTGTCTTGAAAGTCTTCCTCTTTTTCTCTGACCCTCTGCTTTACCAAGCATGGTGTCCTCCTCCAGGGACCGGTCCCTCCTGATGACATGCCTGATGTATGTGACAGGAAGTCTCACCATTCTTGTTGCTAAGGCGCATTCTGGCTGTACTTCTTCCAAGATGGATGTGTTTGTTCTTCTGGCAGTCCATGGTACATTCAATATTCTTCACCAACACCATCATCCAAATGCATCAATCCTTTTTCCATAAAGTTTACAGCCATGAAAACCCTACAGAGTAGCCGTACTCTGCACCACACGGGGTTGCCACGAGTCAGAAGTGACTGACGGCAGCTGGTTTCATTTTGGCTTTCTGGTGTTGTCGAGGCAGGCCCCACGAGGCCCTGGATGGCGTGGATGGTCAAGTAACTGCAAGGTCAGCCATTCGAAGCCACTGAGCAGCATCTCTGAAGATGGACCCAGTGACCTGCTTCCTGGAGATCACAGTCTGGAGACCCCAGGGGACAGTCCTACTCATGGCACCTCCACGAGTCAGATCAGACTTGATGGCAGACAACACTGTGGGGCTCTCGGCACAGGCCGGGATTGAAACGCTCCAGGCAGAGTTTCGAGCCTCCTTGCCCACTGAAGTCCACGCATGTCGAAGCTGAAGGAATGCACTCCAGGCTGGCCCTGTGATGAGTGGGTGTCTCTGGACTTTCACCATGTTTATGGCTGTCAGGTGAAGCTGCCAGAAGATTAACAGGCCCCTCAGGACCCTTTTCTCTTATTTCACACGTGATGTCTCCAATGCTGTTTGGCTAAAACCCTTCATTTTTAAAAGAGAATAGTCCATTAAGGTACCCGGTGACATCAAAGGCTTGCAAAAGGCAATAAAAGGGTCACAGATCATCTGATGGGATGCAGAGGGGCCCACAAGGACCCCTGCAGATGCCAACAGGCCACTGAGGCTTGTGCTCACCTGCTCTGGAAGAAGATGTGTGTGAGATCCTACAACTCATGACTGAGTGGGGTGCTGGTACCGGTGACCTTCTAGTGGGTCTTCCATGGATGGAATGGTGTCCCCAAAATGATATGCTGAAGTGGTAACCCCTGTACCTATAAACATGACCTTGTTTGGAAATCGGATCTCAGATGTTATCAGTTAGGTTAACACAAGGTCATGATGGAGGTGGATAGGTCCTCATCCCACAAGACTGTTGTCCTCATCAAAGAGGAAAAGAGATGCCAATGCAGAGACACAGAGGGGAGACGGTCATGTGAGCACAGATGCAGAGATTGGAGGGATGCATCTACAAGGCAAAGGCGGAAACTGCCCTTGCCTAGGTCACCAACAGCCTCATGCTGCTGAATCCAACAGTGCTCCTAGATGCTCAGCTGCACTAACACAGTGAAACTGCACCCTCCTACTGGGAACAGCCATGACAGATGCATCCACAGTAATACCACGTCACAGGAATGCAGTGCGTTCTAATATACCCAGCTCTTTTAGCTGCTACCTCACAGGAATGCTGCGTGTTCTAATATACCCAACTCTTTAAGCCGCATCATCTCATCTGGGCAGAGGCTGTGGTCCCCGAGGCTCAGTGCTGCAGGCCCTGTGCGTGATCAGTAGGCCTAGGGCTGGGGCCACCAACCCCTGCTCCTTCTAGGAGGGTGGGGGAGTGGGGGATTTGTGGGTAGAGGGAGGGTAGCTCCTGGAGCAGGGCAGGCTGCTACTGACACTCCTTCTTGGGCTATGGCTTGAGGCCTGATCCAGAAAGCTGAGCTGAGGTGGAGAGAGCAGGCTCAGGCCCTGGACCAATGCTGCTCAAGCCACTGTGGGTCCAACATGGGCCATTGGGGCTGCCGAAGCAGGAGGTTTCCAGGGCTGCTGCCTGGACCCTGTGGCCAGTGGGCTTGAGAGAGGAGGGCTATGGCTTGCAGGGTGGCACACATGGTTAAGCACTAACTGAAAGGTTGGTGGTTTGAATCTACTCCGAGGCACCACGGAAGAAAGGCCTGGAGACCTACTTAAAAAACACAAACAAAAAGACAGCCACTGAAAACCCTATGGAGCACAGCTCTGCTCTGACACACACGGGGATGCCAGGAGTCAGAGGCGAATTGAAGGCAACTTAGTTTTTCTTTAAATGGCTCTCTGAAGCCTACAGGGCCCTCTGAGGAGTCCAGCCCAAGCTCTGGGGGCTGCCAGCGAGACCCAGGTCCACTCTTACAAGGGGCAGTGGGATGGGCTGGGATGGACAGAGGCTCTGGACCAACCAGGTGTAGACTCGTTACAGCTCTAATGCCAAAGCCGTGGACTGGGGTCATTCCGACAGCTCAACATCTATGAACCCAGGGTCAACAGTCTCCCCCCAGGGCTTTGGGATGGCTGTTGTTCAAAGTGGCTGCCACAGTGCTGGGCCTGATGTCTTTGACCCTCTCTCTACTTCATGGGGTCCAGGCACAGGGAACGTGAAGGGGGGCTGTCTCCTTCTCATCCCCCGTGTTGTCCTCGCCGAGGGACCCTCCTGTCTTGCCCCCACCCTTGAGCCTCGGCAGAGACACTGTAGCCCCAGGGTGAGGTCAGGCTGCAGCCAATCCCAGGCCCAAGGCAGCTGAGCCGTCACCCGGGGCAACAATTTGGCTGCTGGCCAGGGTGTGGCCCCCGGGGTGCCATGGCTGTGCCTCCTGGAGAAGAGAAGGCACTTAATCCCAGAGATTTACTGTGAAAGCTGGGACAGGGCCAATCACTCATCACCCGGCAAGGACGGCCGCGCTGTTGTTTTTAGGTGGAATTTCTGAATCTCGTTCGTAATGTGCACTGATCCCTGGCCAAACTTCCCGAAACAGGCTGGAGCGCCGGGTCAGCCACACATGTTTAACCCCTTAAGATACAATGACTCTAAAGAGACGATCTGGGCCCTGCTGGCTGGGGTCACCGATGTGACTCAAAGCTGGACGGTCGGGCCAGCAAGTTCTCAGGTACAGCTTGGTCGGCATCTCTGCTCACAAGCGCTTACACGGCGGCTGCCGTGTCCAGTTGAGTCGGCTGCGCACTGCACACGGACTAGCTGTGAATGGCACAGTTGCGCAGTGCACACACACCCAACTGTTCATGGCAGCCCCGTTGCATACCACGTCTCTCTCTCTGACACATTAACAGCAGTGAAGCCAAAGCCCACCCCAGAAGCACGTTCAGTGAAAGGATTACAGATGGCAGGAGGCTACGGAAGCCGGTAGGCAGCTTCCTGAAAGCAGGATACGTGTCTCGGGTGTGAATTCGTCCGCCAGCATGGGCCTGGCACGGAGCAGGGGCCCCGATGTTCTCGGTGGATGAATACAGTAATTCCAGAGGACAGAACTGGGATCTTCAGGCTGGGCGGGGCTCCCCAGCCCAGGCCGCCAGCCAGGTCCATTAAGTAGCTCCCAGGCAGTCAGAGCCAGTGGGGTGAACAGATCCCGGCACTGTCCTGTGGGCTCGCCCAGGCTTGTGGTCTGTCCCCTGGGGGCTCTGAGCTCTCACCAGCTCACTGGCCCCATTCTGAGGTGGCTCGCTGAATCCCTGAATAGCCTGCCAAGCTAGGTCCCTCGCATCCTGTTCAAATGCCCACGTGACCTCACAGCCCTCACAGTCCCACAAGGCAAGTAAGATGATAACAACTGTGCTGAGAAGAAAGACAGTTCAGAGAGGTTAAAGGACCTGCCTGAAGCCACACAGCTAGAAACAGAGAATCAAAGTCTAACCAAGAACATCTCACTTCACCCAAACCAGAGGCTCAACCATGCTTTGTCCTAAAAAGGGCCACCCAGCCACGCACACACTCAGCCATACACACACTTGTACATGTTCACCCCATACACACTCAGCCACACACATAGGGACACATCCATCATATACAAACCATCCCATACACACTCTGCCAGACACACACCTGCACACAGTCACCCCACACACTCAGCCACACACATGCCTACACACACTGACATACACACCTGCACACACTCACTCACTCACTCACTGCGACCCCAGGGGTTTCCAGAAACAGGTTCACGGAGCAGAACGGGATCTGAATTCCTCTCCAGATTTGCAGGTTGTAATGAAAACACGTTTCCAGCCAGAGAGGGTCCTGCCCCGGCCCGTCAACAATCTTCCTAAATTGCAGCCCATCCCAGCGTCTGCCTGAAGTGGGGAGGCCCAGACCAGACAGGGCAGCCCTCCCCTGTGGCCGCCACCCGGGCAGGCGCTCAGGCCCACAGGGCTCCTGGAGGCCTGGGTGCCCCGCACCCCGGCAGACGTGGAGGAGGCAGGTCTGGGGTCCCGGGTGGCAGCCCCTGGAGCAGCCATCTGTGTGAGTAAGAACATGCCGGCACTTGCAGGTGAAGAATCCAAGGACCGGGGACCAAGAACAGCCTTCCATTCTCCACCTAGAAGGACAGCATACACCTCCTCCCTGCAGCCTGCCCTGACTGCCCCAGGAGGGCAGCCCTGCCCCACACCCACCGTGTCTCTCACCCCACGCTCCTGTCAGCCTCCTCAAAAGCACAGACTGTGTCCTCTTCACCGAGCACATAGTAGGTGCTCAATAAACGTTGAAGGGATGACTCCATGAACTGCCTAGTCCTGGGGTCCCCCAGGCCTGCCCTCCCCTGGGACCGCTGCTGACGCCTCTCAGCCCTGAGGCCGCTGCCCTCTCTGAGCCGGAAGGGAGACAAGAATGGCCCACGTCAGCTCCTTCTCCACAACACAATCAGAACGGAAAGGGGCCAGAAGGAGGTTGTAGGGTCAACACTAAAACAGTAACCTGCTTCTAAGCCAATGCCCACTCCCCACCATGTCCGTTTGTCCTACTGTGGTGGCTCACATGCTGCTGTGGTGCTTGGAAGCCACGCCCCTGGGATTTCAGAACTTCCAGACCAAGAGACTAGGAGGAAAGACCTGCCAACCTACTTCGGAAAATCAGACGATGAGACCCCAGGGCTCACGACAGAACGCTGTCCGCTGGAGCGCTGGAGGAAGAGCCCCCTAGTGAGGAGGCAACCACACCACCAAGCTTCGTGAGGACTGGGCAGCCCCAGAGCCCAGGCCGACCACCGTGAAATGAGGCAGCGGGCTGAAACGCCACACAGCCCGAGCTGCCTCGACTCTGCGCCGTGGTGCGGGTGTTCATCAGCCATGCCGGCAAAGCTGGCCCTCCGTCCTGGCAGCTTCGATACGGACAAATGCAGGATGGGTCTTCAGTCCGGACAGATTATTTTTCTCTCTCTCCCTAGAGAAATAGAGCCCTGGTGGCGCACTGGTTGAGCACACAGCTGCTAACCAAAAGGCTGGCGGTTCCAATCTACCTAGCAGCTCTTCGGGAGAAAGAACTGGGAGTCTGCTCCTGTAAAGATCACAGCCCAGAAGACCCCACGGCAGTTCCACTCGGTCACAGTAGGTTGGGATGAGTCGAAATCAAGTCGCCAGCAACGAACAACATAACAAGTGACAGTGAAAAAGTCACAGGGACCCTTCAGCACCTGCTTCTCAGTGAAAGAGGCCGATCCAAAAAGCTGCAGACTGTCGGACACCCACTACCCAACGTTCCGGAAAAGCCAGAACTAGAGCGACCAAAGCACATCATGGTCGCCAGGGCCCCAGGGGAGGGGCAGGGATGAGCAGGGGAGCCCGGGGCATTTTCCAGGCAGGGACACTTTTCTCCAAGACATGTGTGAGGGGACACAGGGCAATGTGCGTTTGTCAAAACCCATAGGACTGCAACACCCAAGAGTGACCCTTTGTCAACATATTGTTGTCACTGGTTACCATCAAGTTGGCTCCAAGCCATGTGCCCTGAGGTCTAACAAAGAGACAGAGTGACCAGTCCTGCATTGTCTTCCTGGCTGGTGGTCTGAGCGCACTGTGTGGCCACTGTGTCCATCCACCCCATGGAGGGTCCCCTCATTTCCACTGACCCTCGACTTTCCCAACCACGATGCCCTTTTCCAGAGAGTGGTCTTTCCTGATGGCGCATCCACAGGAAGTAAGCCGAAGTCTCCCCATCCTGGCGTCTAAGGAGCTTGTGGTTGTGTTTCTTCTAAGACTGACTTGTTCCTTCTTCTGGTGGCCTGAAGTGTAAGTGGATTTTCTTTGCCAACATTACTGTTTGAACGCATCAGTTCTTTTTCTGTCTTGGAAACTGTGAACTTCAGTTAATAATGGAATGTATCGATGCCTACTTAGTAAAAAGGTGTCAATATTGGTTCATCCATTGGGACAAACACACCACAGGAGTGCAAGATGTTAGTCACAGGGGATACTGTGTGCAGGAAGAGCCCAGGCCACTGCGGTGGAGTCAATTCTGACCCACCACGCCCCTAGAGGACAGAGTGGAACTGCCGTACATGGCATCCAAGGCTGTCCATCTTCACGGAAGTAAAGCCCAAACCAAACCCACTGCCATGGAGTTGATTCTGACTCACAACGTCCCTAGAGGACAGAGTGGAACTGCCCCATAGGGTCTCCAGGGCTGTTGATCTTTATGGAAGGCGATTGCCTCATCTTTCTCCTGCAGAGTGCCTGGTGGGTTTGAACCACCGACCTTTCAGTTAGCAGCCAAATGGGAACTCCCTGCACTTTCTGCATTATTTTTCTGTAAACTGAAAACTGCTCTGACAAATAGTCTATGGGGGGGGGGGAAGAAAGCAAGCAGTGATGGGCTGGGAGGCGGAGAGGAGATGAAGGCTCAGTTGTTGACTGTAGCCTGGTCACCAGGACAACACGAGGCTAACCGCTGGTAGCCTTCTGGTCTGACCCAAGGCTGATAACTAAGCCCACACCACCAGGGAGCCTACTCGCTCCCAAGAGCCATTGCAAGGGCTTGATCACCTTCAAAGCCCTCCGCAGGGTCCCCGATCCCGGCCGCAGACGGCAAAGCTGAGTCAACCTGCATAAGGCAGTCTCTGCAGTGGCCCGAGAATACCTGGGGCATTAATCAAGCATTTTTGCACCAGTCAGAAAAGCACTCTTCGTTTTTCATTGACAGCTGATTAAATAGGAATGCAACAGCAGTCTGTAAAAGGCTTTGCAAAGACAACAGGCCCAGCCCGGCTTCAGAGCCTCCTTGATCCCAGTTAAGCGTTGGTTTTTAAAGGATACATGAGGGGCAGGCCTGGCCGTTTCGGGTTCTTTGCTGACTTGGGGCATTTTCTTCTTCTTCTCTCATTTTGGCGGGACGAAGCTCGGTGGCTCAGCATCCTGGTGGCTTGTACGCTGGCTGTTTTCCTGGGACACGTAACTCTCAGAAACTTTGCCCGTTGACATGAGCTGCGTGTGAGCCCCAGGGCTGAGGGATGTGTGGGCCTTGGGGAAAGATGGGGGCCTGGGCCTGCTCTGCCTTCAACATCCAGTGACCTCCAGCAAGCCTCTGGCCCCTCTGGTCTCTTGTACTTCGGTCATGTTATCAGGAGGGACCGGTCCCTGGAGAAGGATATAGTGCCGGCAATGCAGACAGTCAGCAAACAAGGGACAGGCCCTCAACAAGCTGGACTGACACAGTGGCTCCAACAATGGGCTCACACATGGCCAGGGCTGGGAGGCTGGTGCAGGACCAGGCAGTTTTTCACTGTTGCACTTGGCGTCGCTGTGAGTCAGAACTGACTCAACGGCACCTAACAGAATAGGGCTTCCGTCATCTGTTAAATACAGATAATTCCACCTCGTCATTGGGTAGGACAGCGACAAAACGCCTGCTCCTGGTGCATAACCGGTGCTCACTAAGCATCAGTCAGAGTCCACGGGTGCCGCAAATTTGGTTAACACACTTGGCTGCTAACCAAAAGTTTGGGGGTTCGAGCCCACTCATAAGTAACTCATAAGAAAGGCCTGGTGCTGAGATCGTCAAATAATCATCCATTGAAAAACTCGATGGGTCCTGGTTCTACTCTGACACCCACAGGATTGTGGGAGTCAGAATCAACGGCAATGGTTAAACATTCACCGCTATTCCTCAGGCTTTGAGACGTGGGTGGCTCAGGCCTCCTCCTCCAGGAAGCCTTCCTGACCCAGGCACCCAGTGTCCACTCAGAGTCTGGCGTAGACTGGGCAGGTTGTGGTGAATACCTGTGAGGAGGTGCCTCTTTCCTCATGCCGCCGGGGGTCCTGAGGAACCCTGGAGGTCCTGCTGGACGCTGCAGACAGAAGCTTGAGTGGCCCTGATTGACATTTTCTCCCTCTTAGCTGACCAAATGCTTTCTGTCTAAGATGTTGGTTGATGTGAGCAGTGACTGTAGGGAACAGGTTGGGGAGCTGCCAACACTGGCTTACCAGCTGGACAGTCTCAGGCTGTCCTTGAACTCAGCCCCTCGGCTGAGATAACCTGGCCCCCTCCCCGTGATGAGGGGGATGATGGCCGACAATGACGGTAAGAGGCTCTGTCATGAGCTGCGATGTTACCCCACGTTCCCAGGGCGGCTTCATGCCTGGGCTCGAGTTCCATCCAGAGCAATCCACCCCAGGCGGACAGCCTGAGCTGTGGCGCCATGCCCCGTCCAGGGCTGGCCTGCGCAGGGAGGACACCCAGGGGCCAGGAAGCTCCCAGAATGCACAGGGTGCCTGGCTGGAAGAGGCGAGGGGAGGAGGTAGGTGCTCAGGAAACCCAGGGAAGAGATTCTGAGCAGAGACGAGAGCAAGCAGCCCTGGCAGCACACCGATTAAGTGCTCGGCTCTGAAGCAAAAAGTTGACGGTTCAAACCCAGCCAGTGGCTCCTCGGGAGAAAAGGCCTAGTGGTCTCTGCTCCCATGAAGATGACAACAGCCTGGAAAACCCTGCGGGGCAGTCCTCTGTCACATGGGGTGACTACGGGTCAGAATCGAGTCCATGGCACCTGACGACCACAGCAACAAGAGACCAGAACAACCGGAAACCGGGCCCGGGTCCCACATCCTATCTGCCCCAGGCGCCCCTGGAATCCCAGCTGGTGCCAGTCCCGTGGGATCCTCCACGAGCAAGGAGCAGAAGCTGCCCAGGACTCACCTGGTAGTAGGGCCAGCAGCAGAACAGCAAGGCACCTAGTGGACACCAGCCGGGAGGCCGTCCCGGCCCAGGCCGCCACCCCAGCACAGCACAGCCGGCGTTGCAGAGACCAGGCAGCACGCGTGACTGAGCACACGAGCGGGGCCTCTGGCCGCTACTGTCTCCTTCCAGAAGTGCAGGCCCTGTAGCTGTACCCCCAGTCCGTTCCCGGGGGCGACTCCCGTGGCCACGCCCCCAGTCCATTCCCAGGAGCCCTCTCTGGTGGTGTAGTGCCTAAGGCACTTGACTGCTAATCAGAAGGCTGGTGGTTCAAACCCACCAGCCACTCCTCGGAAGGAAGGCTGGGCAATCTACTTCCGTAGTGAGACTGCCTCGGAAACCCAAGGAGGGGTCACTATCAGTCGGATCTGACTCGACAGCAAATTACAACAGCAACTCTACCTCCCGTGGCCCCTCTCACGTCCAGGGGCCCACTCTGTTCCCAGCTCTGCCCTGAGCCGCTACGAGCAGGATCCCCAGCTTCCCTACCTCTCCGGGCCTCGGTTTCTCCCTCTACCAAAGGGACTGGAAGACGTGGTCTTAGGAGCTCCCGGCTCTGATGCCCCACTGGATGGGAAGTGGGGAACCAGGACCTGCCAGTGGGCCTGGAGTACAGGCACAGCCAGAGAGACGTGCTGTGGCCACAGTTCTGGGCCTGGCTGCCTCTGGCCCCCTGCTGGGTCACCCCAGGAAGTGTTTGGTTGGGAAGGTGCCCCACCCAGACAGCCCTCCTGTGCCAGCTTGCTGCGGGCTTTGGCTGCCTGCATAGTGTTTGCCAGTCTGTTTGGCAGACTGCCTCCCCCTCCCCCTGGATGCAAAGCCCCAAGGACAGGGGCTGTGGGTGTTCATTCATCTTGGTGCCTGCAAAGTCAGCCCGGAGCCTGGCACAGATGGGCCCAGCAGGAGCTCAGTGACTGGGAACACAAATGAGTGAGTGCACAGCTTGTGTGACTGCAAACTGGGATGGTTCTGAGTGCTGTGAAGTGCCCCGGGGCAGAGCCACACTGCAGCTCCAGGCGCCAGCATAGGGGTGGCAGCAGGTGGCTTCTGTATGCGAGCCCTCCCCGCCCTCACCCAGCAAGGCGGCAAACCCTTGACCCTCTGTGCTCCTGTCTGCCCTCTCTATGGGAACCCTAGAGTTGCCATCCAAATGTCCCATTTTATAGGTGGGGAAAATGAGGCTGGGAAGGGGAACGTATTCCAGGGCAAGCCACAAACTGGATGACTGTTGACAACCCACATGCCCTGCACTTGGAATCCCAGCTAGGGCTAATGCGAAAACATTAGTGGATTCCAACTCACAGCGCCCCTAGAGGACAGAGTGGAACTACCCACCAGGGTTCCCAAGGCTATAACCTTTCCAGAAGCTGACTGCTTCATCTTTCTCCAGCAGAGTGGCTAGTGGATTCAAACTGGTGACCTTTTGGTTAGCAGCCGAGTGCTTTAACCACTGCGCCAGTAGAACTCCTAATTACCATTAGTTGTCATTAAAAAGAGACAAAAACAAACAAAAAAAGACCAAAGAGGGTGTCAGCAGGGACTCTGAACCCTGCTCCTGAATACAGAGCAGCTGAAGTGAACAGAAGAAACAATGAATGAGTGGAAGGTTCAGAGGGTGGATTGAGAAGACAAAGTAAAGCAACGCAATGAAGCGCGCAAAGACCTGGAGTCAGAAAACCAGGAGGGAAGAACACTCTCGGCATTTCTCAAGCTGAAAGAACTGAAGAAAATGTTCAAGCCCCAAGTTGTAAATCCCAAGGATTCGACGGGCAAACTACTCAATGATGAGGGAAGCATCCAAGAAGATGGGAGGGGTACACAGAGTCACCAGAGAGAAGTGGTCGACAGTCACCCATCTCAGGAGGCAGCACACGGTCAAGAACTGAGGGTGCAGAAGGAGGAAGGCCAGCTGCACTGAAGCCACTGGTGAAAAACCAGGCTCCACGACTTTAGGGAACAGGAAGTGAGACGTTTCAACCAACAGATACGATGCTGGAAGGGCCTACTGGTCTACGCCAGCCTACTGGAAAAGGCACCCATTCCAAAGGAAGGTGACCCGAGGAACTGGAAAATATTGAACAATATCATTATCACCAAAACCAAAACCAAACTCAGTGCCATCAAATCGGATCTGAATCATAGCGACCCCTCCTCCTTGGGTTTCTGAGGTGGTGTCACTACGGAAGTAGATCGCCTAGTCTTCCTTCTGAGGAGTGGCTGGTGGGTTTGAACCGGCAGTCTTCTGGTTAGCAGTCAAGTGCCTTAGGCACAATGCCACCAGAGCACCCATTAATATCACAGGCAGGTAAAATTAGGCTGGAGAAAACAGTTGCACCCATGCATCGACAAGGACTGGTCAGAAATTCAAGCTGGATTTAGAAGGGGGTGTGTCAGATGGATCGTGGCTGACAGCAGAGAGCACCAGAAAGATGTTCATCTGTGTTTCACTGCCTCTGCACAGGCACCCCACTGTGTGGATCATAACATATCATGGAGAACATTGCAAAGGACGAGAATTCCAGAACACTCAGGTGTGCTCATGAGGAACCTGTACATTGACCAAAAGAAGGAGATACTGTGTAGTCGAAAATCAGGAAGGGAGTGTGTCAGGGTTGTATCCTTTCACCACACTCATTCCACCTGTATGCTGAGCAAATAATCCGAGAAGCTGGACTACATGAACAACACACAGCATCAGGATTGGAGGAAGAACAACTAACAACTTGTGCTATGCACACGACACAACCTTGCTTGCTGAAAGTGACAAGGACTTGAAGCACTTACTGATGAGGATCAAAGACCACAGCCTTCAGTATGAATTACACGTCAACAACAAAAAAACATAATTGGACCAACAAGCAACATGACGATAAATGGAGAAAAAATTGAAGTTGTCAAGGATTTCCTTTCACTTAGATCCACAATCAACACCCATGGAAGCAGCAGTCAGGAAATTAGATGATGTATTCCACGGAGCAGATCTGCTGCAAAACACCTCTTTAAAATGTTTGTTTGTTTTTTAAAATCACTGTTTAAAGTCACTTTGAGGAGTAAGTTGTACCTGACTCCAGCCATGGTATTTTCAATCACCTCATACGCATGTGAAAGCTGGACAATGAATGAGGAAGACCAAAGAAGCATTAATGTGTTCCAGTTGTGGTGCTGGTGAAGAACATGGAATGTACTGTGGACTGTCGGAAGAATGAACAGATCTGTCTTGGAAGAAGTACAGCTGGCATGCTCCTCAGAAGTGAGAAAGACGAGACTTCCTCTTGTTTACTTTGCACGTGTTGTCAGGAGGACCAGTTCCAGGAGGACATGATGCTTGTGAAGGGGGGGGGGGGTCAGTGCAAAGAGTTGTTGTTGTTGTTATGTGCCGTCGAGTCGGCCCCGACTCATAGTGACCCCTCCTTGGGTTTCCGAGGCAGTATCACTACGGAAGTAGGATTACCCAACCTTCCTTCTGAGGAGCGGCTAGTGGGTTTGAACCGCCAGCCTTCTGGTTAGCAGTCAAATGCCTTAGGTACTATGCTACCGGAGCTCCCCTCTGAAATGGACCGACACGGTGGCTGCAACAATGGGCTCAAGTACAGGAATGGTTGTGAGGCTGGCACGGGACGGGCGGGGTTTCGTTCTGTTGCGTGGGGTCACCGTGAGTCGGAACCGACTTGACAGCACCTGACAACTCATTAGTGGAGGAGGAGGAGGAGGCTGGTAATGGGAAGCCACCATGACTCAGTCGTGTTTACAACGTGCAAACCCATTTAAGAGCTTGTAAAGTTGCTATAAATGGCTCTTTGGCAACAAGGAGTAACGATCCCCTTTCTCCATCTGCCAGGTTTACAGCAGTCGGTTGGGCTTGGGTGGCAGCCACCGGCATTCGAAAATCCAACAGCGCCACCTAGAGGTCATGTGCCCAAATGCTCAGCTATGGCACCACGTGTGTGGCCAAGCCTTCTGGTCAAGACCTCACAGATGCCAGGGCCTAAAAAGACCTGGACCTACTCCCCCATTCACAAGGGAGAAACTGAGGCCCAGGTGAGGACAGGGACTGGCCCTCGGCTTCTCGGCTGCTTTAAAAATGCTCAGAGCCTAACTCTAAGGCCAAATGGTGAAGGGAGTGTGCGTTTCCCGTGAATTTTTAAAACTTTTTAAAAATGACACGGTTCAGGAGAGGCAGGACGAATGACAATAAAAGACTTTTCCAGCCTTGTCCCCTCCCCTGCCACTGCCACCCTCTCCCCAGCCAGACTGTACTAAAACCAAAACGAAGCTCACTGCCATTGAGTCGAGTCTGACTCACAGTGACCCCACTGGGTTTCCAAGGTGGTAAACCTTTACAGAAGTAGATTGCCCCGTCTTCCTTCCACGGAGCAGCCCGTGGGTTTAAACCACCAACCTTCTGGTTAGCAGTCAAACGTCTTGGGCACCACACCACCAGAGCTAGTTCCCCAAATGCCCGAGCTTCTCTGCCCTCTGGGCCCTGAGCTTGGCTGTTCCCTGGGCCTGGCTCCTCGCTCCCCCTCCACTCCTCAGCTCAGCTGTGCCCTCTCCAGGAAGTGCTCCCTGACTGTCCCCCACTTCAGCTCTTCTTCCTGTGCCAACACACCTCACCTCCAGGAGGGAGACCAGCCAGCCCTGTGTTCAGAAGGGCTGTGAGTGAGTGACACAGAAGCTTGGTGGGCTGGGGGCGACAAGTCACACAGCACACAGTCTCCCAGCCTGAGGCCAGACCTCCACTGTCCCTTGAGAATAAAACCCACGTCGGCTCCCACTGACCGAGGCGTGACTCCATACCAGGCCCTGACAGGAACACTGTTCAGCGCGATAGCATTTGAAACTCGTGGGGGTGAGACTCAGAGATCTATGTCATCCCCTATTTTATAGATGGGGAGACCGAGGCCCAGAGGGGTCCTGAACGGGAGCCACCCCTCTGGGCTGCTGGGACGGGAGCCTGGGCAGTGCCCTCTGAAGGGCACTGCAGGCCATGGCTCCGACTTGGGAGGAACAGGGGCTTCTGGGTAACTCTAGGCGTCTCTGGCCACTCACCCACGGTCATGCCGTCCATGAAGCGCTTGGTAATGTCAAAGGAGTCCCACAGGTTCCCTTCTGTGATGTCGAAGATGATGTCAGCTTGGTTGGCAGGATACGCTGGCGTGATGGCTCGGAGGAAGATGATCTCTGTAACAGGAAGCACAGCATGGCTTGCCCCAAATGCAGCATGGTACAGGCAGCACCCCAAAACGTGGCACGGTGTGGGCAGCACCCCAAATGAGCCCTTGGGCAGCACAAGGTGGCCAAACACCAAAAACCAAACCCACTGCCATCGAGTCAACTCTCACTCATAGCGACTCTGGCTGGGAAACCCCAAAGCCGGCCCGAGGCAGTGGGAGCATACCACAGACGGGCCATTTGTGGATGACACCCACAAAGCCAGGCTGTCTGCGCAGAAAAGACAGAGAGGTCCTGAGGGCCGTGTGTCCCTGCCCACGTCACCTGTCACTCGGCAGGGAAACCGAGCCCTACAGAAAGTCTGGAGCCCCTTCTAGGCTGTGTCACCCCTCAGGAGAGGCCTGGCTGCCAACAGGCTTCCAGGTAATGACCCATGAACATTCATGAAGTTGAGAAAAGGGGGAAGGGAAGTGGCTGAGGGACACACAGAGCCCCAGAAAGGCCACAGGGGCAGGCTCCTCTGCTGCCACAGTGACACGGGTCAGACAAGCCCCCGTCTGACAGTCGAGTGCCTGAAGGACAGCAAACAGCCTTGACCGGGGCGGCCTTGAGAGCCCTCCGCTGAGCCTGTCACCTCATCCCTAAGGTGGACGAGGAAATCCCTGGCTGGTGCAAATGGTTTACACTCTCGGCTGCTCACCGAAAGACGGGCAGTGCGAGTCCACGTCTGGGCACCTCAGAAGGCAGGCCTGGCGGTCTGCTTCCAAAAAATCACCCACGGAAAACCCCGTGGGGGACAGTTCTACCTGACACGCGAGGGTGCCACGACTCGGAGTCAACTCAACGGTCACCAGTTCCGCTGTTGTTGAGAATACACAGAGCATACACCCAGTCAGCCGTTTCTCCAGACAGTTCAGTGACACTGTCACACCCTTCGAGTTCTGCAGCCATCCTCACCCTCCTTCTCCGAGTCACTCTCTCCCACAGACAAGCTCACTGCCCCCTGAGGCTCCTGTCCGATCCTTCCAGCTGCTGTTGTCAGTTTGGTCCCGTGCGGACAGATCGTAAAAGAGTGCAAGGCTCCAGGCGCACATTCTTTACTGGTGAAGCTCAGCCGTTGTTTGCTTTTGATTGATGGCCACTGGCTTTAAGGTGGAGGAGGCAGCAGTTTGAAGCCACTAAGGTCCTGGTAGCATAGTGGCTAAGGCACTTGACTGCTAACCAGAAGGCTGGCGGTTCAAACCCACCAGCCACTCCTCGGAAGGAAGGTTGGGCAATCCTACTTCCATAGTGATACTGCCTCGGAAACCCAAGGAGGGGTCGCTATGAGTCGGGGCCGACTCGACGGCACGTAACAACAACAACAACAAGGTCCTTTCACAGCCACTCCCCGGAAGGAAGATGGGGCAATCTACTTCCGTAGTGATACTGCCTTGGAAACCCAAGAAGGGGTCGCTATGAGTCGGGTCTGACTCGACGGCACATAACAACAACAACAACAAGGTCCTTTCACAGCCACTCCCCGGAAGGAAGATGGGGCAATCTACTTCCGTAGTGATACTGCCTTGGAAACCCAAGAAGGGGTCGCTATGAGTCGGGTCTGACTCGACGGCACATAACAACACAACAACAAGGTCCTTTCAAGGAGCCCTGGTGGCACAACGGTTAAGTGCTTGGCTGCTAACTGAAAGGTCGGTGGTTCAAACCTACCCAGTGGCTCTGTAGGAGAAAAGCCCTGGTGATCTGCTCCCGTGACGACAACAGCCTGGCAAACCCTGCGGGGCAGTCCCACTCTGTAACACGGGGGGCCTATGAGTCGGAATCCACTTGGTGGCCGCCAACAACAACAGGGCCATTTCATCACCAGGGTCTGGGTTCCCTGGGCCCTGCTCGCGGGTCAGCACCAGCCCTGGAGGCCAGAGACCCGGCCGCTGGGGATCAGGAAGGAGGTGTACTGTGGTTTGGCGAACCCCATCATTACCCACAGGACAAGCACCAGTTAGAGATGCCCTCTAATCCCAGTCTGGGGACATGGGCGACATCTGAGGGCAGGGGAGAGGGCTACCTCTCACACCCCAGCCATGCCCCACTCAGGAGGGGGTCCTCCGGGTCAAGTTCTCAGCTCAGATGGAGGGAGGCCTGGAAGGGTCTGCTCGCAGGCAACTCCCCTACACCACAGTGTCTCCCGGGACCTCCCCACCGGCTCACCTTCAGGCCGGCTGAACTCGCGGAAGGTGGGCAGCGAGATGACAGTGTGAGAGATGGTGTGCACTGGGTCCAGCACGCAGGTGACATCGTTGGGGCGGCATGACTTCACACAGCGGACTGTATCTGTCTTCTCTTGGCCGAGCCTACAGGGAACCACAGAGGCAGGGGGGCGAGTCAGAACCTGGGCTCCTGTGGAGACCGTGGTGTGGGGAGGGGTGCAGGTGGCCAGGCCGGCAGCACAGGCCTAGCAGGCTGGCCATTGCGTGGGGGAAGCCCCAAGACCCTTCCTGCAAACTGGCCTCCTCTGCCCTGGCTGTGGCTAAGCTGACACTTGTCGACTCCACCAATGGCGTGTCCGTTTCTACATCCTGAAAGTGCATTCATTCATTCAACAAGTATGTTTGTGTGCCTGCTGGGTGCCAGGGGCCAGGGATATGCAAGGGAAGGGACAGACATGGCCCTGGCTTCAGTAAGCCCAGGGCCAAGCCTAGTGTCCCGCACAAAGAAGTCAAATCTGTACTGTTACACGACAGGGAGGAATGAGAAGCAGCTACAGTGTAGCAAAGGTCTGTGTGACCAGGCGCTGTGCTGGCTGCATTTTTAAACTTCTTTGTGCTAAAATAAACACATACAGAAAACTACACAAAACGCAGGTACAGTTGAAAGAGTAGCTGGAACCTGTGTAAGGTGGACACCTGTCAGAAAAGGGAAAGCCAAATATTATCCTCTAAACAGAGAGGGATAGAAAAGTGGGGACTGTGCCCTGTCAGAGGTGGAAAACTCGTGACACCTGGTGGAAAACTCACAAGATCTGGCAAGAAACGAGGTATTGTCTTTGAGCTACGGCTCTCCCAGGTTTCACTGTGTAAGGCTAATATCTCTATAATCAGCACCCAGGTCAAGAAAGAGAACTTTGTCAGCCACCCAAAGGCCCCTTCACATGCTGCAGACCAATCTCAACCCCCTCCTTCGTCCCAAACATCACCCGTAGTCCGAACCCCCACAGCAATCCCTTCCCTGGGTTTCTTTAGGGTTTTATCACGTAAGTGGTGTCTCTAGACACAATCATAGACTTGTCCATTACAACTCTGTTGCTCTGTCTCTTAAGTTTTTTTTTCAATCTATGGGCTTCCTCTTAACCCCTTAATTTTCCCCCACAACTCATGGCTCACAGAAGCTGAAGCATTTGCCCGAAGCGTTTCCTGCAGTCTAGGCTTGGCTGACTGTATCCTCGTGGTGCATTGAGTGTGTCCCCCTGGCCTCTGGATTTCCTGCATGTCGGCAGCTGGACCCAAAGGCCTGATCAGACACAGGCTTTGTGCCTTTGATGAGACAGTAGGTGGTGATGTATCTTCCACCAAGACACACATCACATAGTGTCTGGCTGTCTCTTTCTTTTGATGGTAGTAGCTATTGATGCTCAGGGCCTCACTCCATCGATTCAACTGAGATTGCAAAATGGTGGTGGCCTGATTCTATCACGTCTTTGCATTTATTAGTTGGGCTGCATCTAGAAAGAGGTGTTTCCCCTGTGTGTTGTTTGGTTACCAGCAGGGACAGTTCATAGCGGAAAGCAAGACAAACGCATGATACTTCCATTTTATTTACCAGTTTTCTGGATAATGAACTGGTTTCCTGTCCTGCCCCAAAGATAACCAGTAGTCTGTTTTAAATATCAGTATAATTACCCTTTGTTGAAGTGCAAACTTTCCCATCTTTGGCCAGCACCCAAAACAAGTGGGTGCTAAGTCCTCTGGCCAGAACCCTTGTTGTCATCTGACAGCTTCCTTGAGATCCAGCCTCATCTTGCGTTTTTATTGTCTCAGACGTAGAACTGGCCATTTCTCCAAGAGGGTACTATTTTTGTTGTTCTTTTAGTAGAAAATGGCGTTTTGAAGCTGTAATCTAGGCACTAGGGATGCAAGTGTTACTGGCTTAGTCACTGAAGAGGTTTCTAGACCTCTTTAAGGGACAGTTAGAAAAATAAATACATCACAAATTCATACTGATATTTCCAATTCAAAACACATGGGTTTTGTCTGTTTGTTTAATCTCTTGTACATTATAAAGGACTCTCCTTTCTTCCAGGTAGAGACTGGCCCTTCAGAGAGGCTCGGGCTTTAGCTTAGAATGCCCTGGAAGGTAGGAGAGAAGTTGACCCAGAGCAGAGGTCATCGGGGAGCGGCCTTGCAACCTTGGAGGTGACTGGCACTCCTGTGGCGAGTTAACCGCCATCCCTGTCACAGGTACAAGGCACAGAGCTCACTACCTGTCCTGCTCGCCCACCAGACAGCAGGGCGGGGGTACCCCTTACATGCCCTTGTGGGAAGGACCTTACAATCACGCAGAACCCATTCCTCAATTCCACTGTGGTGCCCTGCCTCCCCTCACCCCCTTCACGTTTCTGCCTCACAATGGCGTGAGCAGTCACAGCCTAACACACTAGACACACGAGCTAACACTGGTCTACAGTCCTCCATTCCCTCCCTAGACGTGCACAGAGCACTGATGTGTGCCCAGCCTCATGCCAGGAGCCGGAGACACAGCACAAAGCTGGTGTCCACCTTCCTGGGGCCTGCTGCACGGTGGGGGAGACCAAAGCTACCCACAGACAAACAGCGCCTGCCGACAGTGATCCAAATTCTGAAGGGATGAGTCAGGAGAGAGACTGACAGCAACAGTAACCCAGACTGTTGGAGAAGCCTCTCTGGGGAGACGAGCTGGGTTTAACCAGCATTTCAGCCAGGGGCTGGGGTACACGCAAAGGGCCCGAGGCCGTCGAGTGCTCGGCAGTGGCTGGAGAGAGGGGAGCCATGGGAAGCAGTCTGAGGTGAGGCTGGGGGCTTGCATGGAGGCACTTGGGGCGCTTGAGGGGATTCAGTCTACATGAAGGGGAGCCCTGGAGGGCTGTAAGCAGGGGGACGACATGGCATGATTTGTGTTCTGAAAAGATCGCCCCAGCTGCTGGGGAGAGGGTAAGCTGCAGGGAATGGTGCCGGGGTGCCGGGAGACCAGCCGAGGGTGGGCGGCGATGGTGGCTTGGCTGGAGTGGAGGCGGAGGGGAGGGAGAAGGCCCACTCGGGAGGCTTGTGACAGAATGGGCCAGTGCTTTGTCAGCCAAAGGGCTCAGACACCAGCTGTGTGATCGCGGGCAGACCACTCGCCCTCTCTGAGCCTCCATGGGGATGCCCTCCCAGGCAGGGCTGGGGACAGGATTGGGGTCAACGCACTTATCCACTGGCCTTGGCCTCCTCCTGGCCCAGGGCTGAGGTTCTCAGTGGACGTCCTCGACCTCACTTAGGCCAGAACCGTGTCCAAGAGGCTGTGACCATGGGTTTTTTCCACCACAGGTTTGGTTTGTCTTCTTATCAAGACGGAGTGGGGGGTCTGGATCCCAGACACACCTCTTTGTCTCAGTTAGACACAGTTCGGTCAAGATGACAGCCCCGGGAACCCTCTGGGGCAGCTCCCTGCTCTATAAGTTCACGGTGACTCAGAATCGACTGAACGGCAGTGGGTTTGTCTGGGCGAAATGGCAACGAAAACGAGGCGGAGCCGGAGACCGGGTTTCCAGGCCTGGCTCTGGCACAGACAGGCCGAAGATCCCGGCCGAGCCCTTCCTTCCTCTGGGCCTCAGTCGTGGGGGCTGAGCTCAGTCACCTCCGAGGGCCCTTCTCACCCATCAGCTCTCTGTGGGTTCGACAGAGCAGAACAATGGAGCGACAGCTTGAAGGCCCAGAGATCCCCCTGCAAGGATACCCCCAGCCCCGTTCTTCCCTCGCCCAGGCTGCCTGCCCCTCTATCCAGGGCGTTCCCACAACAGGGACTGCCAGGCGCATGCCCCCAAGGGGAACACTGCCTGGTCACCCTGGCGGACGCCAGGCGGTGGCACGTGTTTGGCTCAGCCCTGGGGGTGGTAAGTGCACGGAGGCCCACGCCACGCGGAATAAAACACGCGCAGCACGCCAGGCAGGATCACCTGCTACGCTTTATTCAATTCCCAGGACAGGAGGACAAGGAAAGCGACAAGGGGACCACGGCCTGAAGCAAGGGCTCAGAGCTCGGCAGACACAAAGATGAAAAGCTTGGCCACGAAGGAGCTGATGGTGCCGTGGCGGTAGAGGTCCATCTGGACAGTGAGCAGCAAGTCCCGGGGCTCGGGGATCGGCTTGGTGAGGACCAACACACCACTGTGGGGGTTCACCTTCTGGGTGGTGAAAAAGCCCTCCTCATTGCCGCCAGTGATGGCCAGCTGCATGCTGTCCCCGGGGACGGTGCTGGAGGGGCCCATGCGGAAAATCATGGCGGGTACAAGAATGTTGGTGGGCAAAGAGAGACGGTAGTAGGTTATCCTCAGAGGCAGCTTGGGGCACTCGTGAACCTCAAGGCAAGGCAAGCGTTCGCAGCGGCTGCAAGAAAAGTGGACAGAGACCAGAGCAGCGTTAGCGAACATTCAGCAAGCGAGACACAACAGAGCGCGGGGAGCGGGGGCTCGGGGGCCGGCACGGGCCTCCCGCTGCCCCTCCAGCCAATTCTGCCAACGGGAAGAGCACCCCTCACTCACCTGTGGGAGGCGCCGTGGGACCTCCGGGCTGCTGACTCAGGCATTACCCTCTTCCAACACCCTCAGGGGCGCTGGGGGCCGGGAGCCAAGGGCTGTGCCCAGAGTGAGGGGCGTCCCCTTCTCGCCGGCAGAGCTGCTGACGCCCCCCGGGACGCACTTGCCGGGCATGCTCTGGCCCCTTGCCCAGACGGTGGTCAGGGTTACACTGAGCTCTGGAGTGGTTGGGGAGGCGGCCCTTTAAGCGACCATCTCCACACCAGCCACCAAGGTGGCCGCCACTTACTGAGAACCCTTGGCTACTCGCCGTTCTCTTGAGCAAACGCTATAACTGCACTATGAGGATGATGTCAAGCCCTGTCTTTCAGATTTGGAAACTGAGGCTCAGAGAGGGTCACTGAGGGAGGGAGGGAGGGAGATCTGTGGTCAGATAGCTCTCCCCTCTGCATCACGAAGCCTTGTACTCAGGCCCAGTGCTGAGTGACCACAAGGTTTGGAATGGAAAGGGTGAGAGATTCTATCTTCCTGTGACAATATGGAGGCAGATTCCAACTTCCTCTGACAGAGATGGGGATTGGTTTCAGCCTCTTGTAACAGGATGGGGACAGACTCTCACCTCCTGTGACAGAATGAGATGTGTTCTAACTTCCTGTGACAAGATGGGGACAGATTCTGACTTCCCGTGACAAGACAGATATAGGTTCTGACTTCCTGTGTTGAAGATGGGACTAGGTTGTAACTTCCTATGACAGGATCGGGGCAGGTTCTGACTTCCTGTGACAGGATGGGGGCAGGTTCTGACTTCCTGTGACAGGATGGGGGCAGGTTCTGACTTCCTGTGACAGGATGGGGACAGGTTCTAATTTCCTGTGACAGGATGGGGACAGGATCTAACTTCCTGTGGGAGGTACTGTCTTCCTGTGGCAGAATGGGGACAGGTTCTG
>NW_006922111.1:525810-535843 GCF_000298275.1 Orycteropus afer afer | reverse complement strand
GGGACAGGTTCTAATTTCCTGTGACAGGATGGGGACAGGATCTAACTTCCTGTGGGAGGTACTGTCTTCCTGTGGCAGAATGGGGACAGGTTCTGACATCCTGTGACAGGATGGGGACAAGTACTGTCTTCCTGTGACAGGATGGGGACAGGTACTGTCTTCCTGTGACAGGATGGGGCAGGTTCCGATTTCCTGTGACAGGATGGTGGAGGTTCTGACTTCCTGTGACAGAAAGGGGGTAGGTTCTGACTTCCTGTGACAGGATGGGAAAGGTTCTAATTTCCTGTGACAGGATGGGGACAGGATCTAACTTCCTGTGGGAGGTACTGTCTTCCTGTGACAGGATGGGAGCAGGTTCCGACTTCCTGTGACAGGATGGCAGAGGTACTGTCTTCCTGTGACAGGGTGGCGGAGGTTCTGACTTCCTGTGACAGGATGAGGGTAGGTTCTGACTTCCTGTGACAGGATGGGGGCAGGTTCTGACTTCCTGTGACAGGATGGCGGAGGTTCTGACTTCCTGTGACAGGATGGGGGCAGGTTCTGCCTTCCTGTGACAGGATGGGGGCAGGTTCTAATTTCCTGTGACAGGATGGGGACAGGATCTAACTTCCTGTGGGTGGTACTGTCTTCCTGTGGCAGAATGGGGACAGGTTCTGACATCCTGTGATAGGATGGGGACAAGTACTGTCTTCCTGTGACAGGATGGGGACAGGTACTGTCTTCCTGTGACAGGATGGGGGCAGGTTCTGACTTCCTGTGACAAGATGGGACAGGTTCTAATTTCCTGTGACAGGATGGGGGAGGTTCTGACTTCCTGTGACAGGATGGGGGAGGTTCTGACTTCCTGTGACAGGATGGGGGAGGTTCTGACTTCCTGTGACAGGATCAGGGCAGGTTCTGACTTCCTGTGACAGGATGGGGGCAGGTACTGTCGTCTGCCTCCTGAATTCCAGGCCCACCACACTCTGAAGGTGGCCTTCGTGAAGCAGAGTGAAGGTGTAAAGCCCCACAGGAGTGGGCAGAGCATGTCCCACAACATTCTCCATGTTGACCAGGTTCCCCAATCCCGAGGCCCCTCTGCTCTGGACCTGTCACACTGCCCCTCAGGTTCTTATGTTGAGTTACTTGGACATATTTTATTTTGACCTTGATTTTAAGTAATGTCTCTTTTATATCTTATTTCTGGCTGTTTCTCAGGACCTACAGGGATCCTTTCACTTACGTGGCTATTTTGACCTCTTAGAGAAGATAGATGGCCCTGGGGTGAACTCCATGGGACCAGAGGTCCGTCAGGAGGGGAGTCCCACATAGGGGCCCCAGAGATGGGGGAGGAGGCGGGAAAGGAGGTGGGCACAGGTGCGGCTGAGAGGCAGACCACCCCGAGAGCCGTCCAGGTCCCAGCCAAATGGGAGGCTCCAAATGATCAGAGCAATCTGGCCACCAGAGAGAGGGCCTCTCAGGAGCTGGGACCTGGGGGGTCGTGGGGAACTAGGGAAGGTGGTGGACTCCTGAAAGCTGTGCTTCTCCAGGGCGCTGGAGCCATGCTGGGTGAGTCTGGGGTCTTCCACTCACTCACTTCACTCATTCTATTGGGATGGAGCTCAGGGAATAAAGCTTGGCGAGGACGTGTGACTTGGCCCTGGACCACAGGCTGAGTCAGTGGCAGGCTTCAAAGTCAGCTTGTCCTAACTTCAAAGTCTTTACACACACACACACCACACTACACATATCCCATGTACACACTCTACACACACCCTGTACTACATACATATAACCACACACAAACCATATACACCACACATATCAGACTATATACCACACACATCACAGTATACACACCACAAACACACACATCACATATACTACACAGTACACATGCACACCACATACACACATTACACAAACACACCACACACCGCATCACACACTACCCATATGTGCACCACACATCCCATTATACACATACCACACCCCCACCACACACACATTCTGTGTATATACTTACACACACATTCCACACACACACACACACCACATGACAGACACATCACATGTTATACACACATACCACACACCTCACACACACACTCACTCCAGGGAGGGTCTGCCCAGTGGGTGCAGCTCCAGTCTCCCTCCTGTGCTTTAAGCTTTTCCGCTTGGCCCTTGCGAGCCGTCCCGTCCAAGGACAGGGTTTAAACGTGTCTGAAGGAAGCGCTCGGCCAGCACACGGGGGAGACGAAGAATGGGACGTGTGTGTGCTCTGTACAGCTCCCGCGGCCGTCACAGCCCAGCCCCCACAGGGTCATGTCAGCGCACCCCACACTCTCGCTCCAGCTGGCCCGGCTCCTTCTGGACCACCCACTTCCCCAGGCGGGGCCGCACCTACTGGCTTTCTCCACAGTACCCCGCCCAGGCCGCCATCTCCTCTTAAGCTCAGGGACTCCATCCTGTTGCCGTTGTGGCATACCATCACGTCAGTCCCCACACAGTGACCTCGTGTGACTGACGGAGAACTGGCTGATAGTCTCCTGAGCTGTCATCTTTACGGGAGCAAAATACCAGGTCTCTCCTCCCTTGGAGCAGCTGGTGGGTTCGAACCACCGAGCTTTCTGTTAGTAGCCAAGCACTTAACCAGGGTTCCACCAGGGCTCCTCGATTCTATCTTGCTCCCCCTGCAAAGTGACCGACACACTCCAGAAATTACACTACCTCAGAGCTGAAACCCCTGCACCTGGCAAGCAGCCTATCAGACTGGGCCTGGCACAACACCTGTGTTAGCCTGGCTGCTGGACAGGGGAGGGGCTGTCATCACTGACAATGTGATAGGCAGGGTATGGGCACCCTGCCCCGCCCAGGCTGCAGGGACCACACACCCCAGGTTCCATGGACACGTCTCCTTGTCACATCTCGTCATGTGTCATGTCATGCACTAGAGAACAACGTGCCCCAATTATTCAACACATCTGATCATGACACCCCAAGTTCCACGAAAACCAGTTACAGAAAGACCCCACAGACTGGTGCAAACAGGCCCTCCAGGCAAATCCTTCCCCGGGGAGGCTCAGCGTCCCAGCCACCCCCGGCTGGCCAGGTGCTTCTAGTCACGCAGCTAGGTTACCTGCCTCTCCTGCTCCTGCTGTTCTGGAAACGAGCTCCAGCAGAGGGGCATCAAGGGCTCGTCCCTCTCAGCCCACCTACGTCACACTCTCGGGCTACGACAAACAGGACCCCTTCCCCAGGAGACGGCAGCCACAGTGGCCCCGTCACACTCTGACTTCCAAGAGCCCAGCAGTGAGGACTGGGCTCCACTGAAGAAAGAAAGCGGTTACACCAGCCTCATGGCAGCTCGGGGACAGCTCGGCCACGTCCTCCCTGCAGGCAGGATCTTAACAGCCAGGGGGTGTCTGCAAGGCCAAGCCTGACAGGTCCCACACGGCCAGACCCAGATGGTGAAGAGACGAAGGCTTGGGCCAAGGAGGCTGAGGTAGAGACAGAGAGACACACTCAGAGACACCGGGAGAGAGATACACAGAGACACACACACAGAGACATATGGAGAGAGATACAGAGGGAGACACATAGGGAGGGAGAGAGAGATACACACACGGAGAGACAGAGAGACATGGAGAGAGAGACGTACACGCAGAGACACATGGAGAGATGCACAGAGACACACAGAGAGACACACACAGACACACACAGAGAGACACACACAGAGAGACAGAGGCTCAAATCCCACCTGTCAAGGACTCTCATTGTTGTATGTACCCACAGAGCTGTCAGCCACTGTCCTCCTAAACACAACTCTCAGACTTTTAAAATTGTTTTCCAGGAGTCAGAAAAGAAGTTCTCTTGGATTTTTGATAACGATGGAGAAAAAAAATCCCATGGTCACTGAGTCTATTCCAACCCACGGTGGCCCTGTGCGTCCTCTGTGTATAGAACTGAGTTCCAGACACTTTTCTCAGCTGTATTTTCCATGGAAGCAGGTCACAGACCTGTCTTCCGTGGTGCCTCTGGGGGCGGGGGTAGGACCTCCAACCTTTAGGTCAGGAGGCCATCACGGACCATCAGCTCCACCCAGGGCCTTGAGGAACAGCGAGGCTGTGAAATAGGAAACTCTGGTTTGCGGAGTCAGCACCACGAGAGCAGTAGCCTGCTGCCTAGAGCGCCGGCCTGGTCCCACACGGTGGTGCGCCCCGGGCTGGCAGAGCAAAGACTCCTCCTTGTTGGTGCCTTGTCAGCTACAGATGCGTCCCTAGGAGGGGCGGCCAGGATAAAGCCCCGAGGCTGCTCAACTGAGGGTTCCAGGCCCCACTTCCACTTCCTGTGCCCCGACACTGGGTTCCGGGCTGGCCCCTGCCTCCTGGCTCAGCAAATGACAGACATGTCACCAGAGAGATGCCTGTGTGTACGTGAGCAACATCACCACACAGCCCTTCCCGAGCCCCACTCCTCCATCTCCCCTACTACAGGGGCACACCCAGGTCAAGGTCCCAGGTGGAGCAAATGGTTGCGACTGACGACTAACACAGAGGTTGGTGGGTCAAACCACCCAATGGTGCCACAGGAGAGAGGCCTGGGCACCTCCTTCTGTAAAGACTGCAGTACAGGAAACCCTACGGAGCAGCTCTCTGTAACACACGGGTCGCCAGGAGTGGAACGGACTCCATGGCAAATGGCTTCCTGGGGCAGTGCTGCTTCAGGGGTGGAATGCCTGCCTTCCACACGGGAGACCCGGGTTCGATTCCTGGCCGTGGTACCTCACGCACAGCCACCGCCCGGCCGACAGCTCACGTGTGTCAGGACGTGAACAGGTGTCAGTGGAGCGTCCAGGCCCAGACGGACCAGGAAGACACACCTGCTGACCTGCTTCTGTTAAGGTCACAGCCAAGGAAGCCCTATGGCGCAGCTCCCTCTGTGACACACGGGGCCGCCCCGAGTCGGGATCCACTCACGGCAGCGCGCCGGGGTGTGGCGTTTCAGGGGGCTCAGACACCTCTGATCCTCAACACCGCGCAGAGCAGACGTATTTGGGACCAGGTTACAGACACAGAAACGGATGCGAAGGAGCCAGGAGACACACCCAAGGCCACGGCCCCAGTGAGTGAGAGCCAGGACCAAAAGCCCATCCACCTGTCCTGCATCCTCCTTCTCCCTCACCCGCCACGGCCTCTGGGGTCAGGCGCCAACCTGGACTCCTGCACAGCCAAGACCCACCCTCCCTTCACCCCAAAGTACTGGCAGGGCTGGCATGCCTCAGGGTGCCCGCCTATACCCCCAGTGCTGAACCCCGGCTGAACTTTATGGGGATAGGCAGAGGGAGGTTCTGCCCAGAGTCACGGTCGGTCACCCTACAAGAACCCCCATTTTATAGAGGAGAAATTGGGGGCCCTGAGAAACTCAGGAACCCCGCTCTCATGCTCTGGAAGTGGCTGAGGTGAGATGCAAACCCGACGGAGCCTGATCCCAAAGCCTGGATCTTTCCAGAACGCCGCAGCATCCCAAGGAGGCCGGAGTGCTTGGGAGAAGGGCCATCACCAGGCAGGCGCTCACCCCTCCTCCTTCTCCAGCCCCTTCCCCAGCCCTGCTCAGTGCCAGCCACTGGGTGGCACTGGCGAGACGAGTCAGTCTTAACAAGGACAGCTGTTACGGGGACAGGCAGTAAGGACTCAGTAACTGTAATGCTGGGACCTTCTCCTGCCTGGAAGGGCAGGGGTGAGGCGTCACCCTCCCCCGTGGCTTTACCAACTTCCCACCAAGAATGACAGAATCCCAACAGAGCAGGCTGCTGAACCCATGGGAGGGACCGGCACAGGTGAACACCTGGCTCACTGGGCCACCTCTCTGGGCAGAAATCCAACACCCAGTTTTCCCCGTAAGTGCCCACTGCCACTGCTCAGTTCATCCAGGCCCGTACCCTTGCTCCAGTCCACCTTCCACTCCCTCCGCCACACGTCTCTGCGGGAACCTTCCTTCCCCTGGTGAACCCAGGCCCACGCCCCAATCCGATCCTGCCTCGTCTCCTCCCTGTGTGCCTGACTCCAGGGCTCTGGCCCCCTTCTCTCCACCAGGGCCAACCCCACGTGGCCCTGCCTCTCCCTTCCCCTTCCTGCCAGACCGGGGTCGGGGGCCTCATCTCAGCACTTGCAGGAATTATCAGAACTCGGCTAACTCTTGTGCACGGCAGGCCATCGGAGAACGTGTCCCAAATAAGCAACTGCTTTCCCGGCCCAGAGGGGGCGGTGAAGGGCCCCACAGCACCAGCCGACACAAGGTGCGGGGCTGGTTTAGCCCACCATGGCCCGAGCGGCAGACCCACCCACTTTGGGGCTCGGGAGGGCTGCAGGCCCAGCACAGGGCAGCCTCCTCCCCCTTGGTCTCGTGGCCGTTTGCGTTAGAAGTCAAGTCGCACAACAACCCATCTTCCAGAACCTCAAACCCAGACGCCAACAAAAGCCTGGGAGCACAGCACGTAAGCTAGCTTCCCGTGACAAACGGCTACCCGGCCTCAGGTGGGGACCTAGCAATTCCTCAGTGGCTCACAGCAGCCCTGTCACAGCCCACAGGGCATGGTGTAACCTGTAGGCTGTTTGGAATGCCACCTGCTGCAGACTGGCTCTGCAATGGCTTTTCCCTCAGCCAGGTCCGGAAGGAAGTGGGAGGTTTGGGTTTTCAAGCAGACAGAGCACTTGCCAGAGGACCAAGCAGGCCCGGCAGAGCAGAGAGGCCAGTGGTGAGCACCCTGGAGCCAGACAGATGACAAAGGGTGTACGGCAACCGGTGAGTTCACACAGCCCCCGACTTGAGCATTCGGTGCTCAAGCCCAGGCCAGAGCCCACGAGCTGGGGTGCAACCCCTGGGCCGGGCAGGGACACTCGAGGGTAGAGCCAGCCTGGCTCCCTGTCAAAGGCAGACACTTCCTGTCAGCAGGAGGTGGTCCAACCAAGAACCCATAGACAGGCTCTTGATCAAGAGACACGTGAGGTCTTAGAGATGTAATGCTTGACACCTCGGAGACGTGGTCACCCAGCTGTGTGACCGCTCAGAGCACTTCCAGGGGAACTTCTGTGCTGAAGGAGCCGGATCACAAGCCACACTCCTGAGATGGGTCCCCACCACGGGGCTTCTCCTAAAACGACGGCAGCAGCCCTAAATGAACCATCGGAGACTCACTGTGCGAGAACCAAGCCTGCAGGCTCCCCAACAAAGGGGTTCCTAGGCACCCCCACAGCCATCTGGGGAGAGTGAGGTTCCAATGACACACAGCCACGCAGCCCCAAGTTCCAGGCTGTGTTCACACAGGCAAAATGGAAGCTGGCTTCCAGGCGGGGTCCCCTAAGAGCGACACCCCAATAAATCACGTGGGCTCATGGCAATTCCACAGCCATCACACCTGCTCGTCCAAGGAAGCAATGTACATTCGGACCGCTTCTTACAGCTGAGGAAACCAACACCCAGGAACAGCACTGTGGGCTCTGCCTGCTCCGAGAGCAGCCCGCTGACCTCGGCCTCATTCAAAGGCACTACCCGGCTTTCTGTGAAGCCTCACCGGTGTTCTGGGGCCTAAAGACCAGGAACAAGCTGCTACCCTAATTTCCCCAGACCCCAGGGGGAGGGCCTGGGCCGGGCCACCAGGAAGGCTGTACGGACAGAGGCACGGGGCCGAGGGACTTACGTGTCTGCAGAGCGGCGGTAATTCTCCGGGCAGGTGAAGGACAGGCAGCGGAAGCCACCCTGGATATTGAAGCAAGTCTCATTGATGGAGCAGTTGTGGATACCGGCCACACACTCGTCAATGTCTGCAAAGGACCCAAAGGCAGTACGGTGAAGGCCGAGGCCATGGAAGCTTCCGGAGGGCGGACAGAGGCATCGAGACCTCCCAGCAACCAGCATCAGGCCGGGGGGACCTGTCACCTTTGCCCTCCAGTGGCTGCTCCTTGGAGCCACGCCCCAGCCAGCTCTTTTGTTTAAAGGCATTTGTATTTATGGAATATTTACTTCCTATTCACTGCAGTGGGTCTGACAAGGATCACAGTAAACCCACGTATTCCTCACCATTCATGTGGCCACTGCTAGTCTCCCTCTCATTTTAGAGGGTGTCCAGAGAGGTCAAGAGACTTGCCTTCAGACACACACGTTTTGTTTGTTAGTTCAGACAGACCAGCGCCAGGGTGCAGGCTGAACCACCTAGCACCACCCACACAGCTTCTGAGACGTGTCAGCCTGACCTGAGAGGGACTGAGCGGGACCGCCAGCCCACAGTACAGGTGAGGAAACGGGGGCTGGGAGGGGTGGTGTGCATTGACCACTGTCCCCAGAGAGTGTGACCATGTGGGCAGGAACCAGGCCCGCAACCATAAAGAGGGGACCCCAGAGATGGGCAGTCATCCCTTCTCCACAGACACTCAGAGCAGCCAGATGGTGGGGTCCAGGGAATGCCACCAACCTCTGGGGGGCATTTGGTAAGAGATGGCACACTCAATACTCCCTAGTGTCAAAGGTCACAACCAGGAAAACACAGCAATGTCCACCCGGAGACCTAGACAGGCTGCCCCTGTCCCCACAAACTCCCAGCCTCAGCCTGCCCTTGACCAAAGCCGCCCTCCTCATGACCCACACGTGTAGAACACAGGGGCCTCACAGGCCCTACAGCGACATCCTGTGGGGTTTGTGAGGAAGGGGCTAGAAGACTGAGCCCTGTGACAGTTCTATTTCCGGGGTGGTGAGGTCATCGTGTGATTCTGGACTAATCCATTCACTTGTAAGATTGTAGTTATTAAGCAGACAGTTACAGGACACACGGGGGACCCAGAGTGTCCTTCAGACACGGACCCCCAGCCCACCCTCATGGAGCCTCTGTGGGAGCTGAGCCCTGGCCCAGCCGGAACCTCACAGCCATTACTGCTCAGAAACAGGGCCGAGCCCAATGTTCTCGGATACCCGTGGGCCACACCCCTCCTCCCACGTGTGTGTGTGTGTGCGTGTGTGTGTGTGTGGTCAGCCCCTCAGGAAGCAGCCTCTACCATCTGCCTCACTGTTTTGCCCTAAACGCTGGGCCCAGGGCCTGGCCCACAACAGGGGTTTGTGGAATGACCAAGCAAGCCTGCACAAGGCTGTGGAAAGGGGGGCCCAGCTTTCTCCTTGGTGGACCACCTTCCTGAAGGCTGCCGGCCCCGTCCTGGCCTCCAGGGGGCAGCAGAGGGCAGGGCTGCAGCCTCAGGTCTGCTGGTGGGCCACGGTGGGACAGCAAGACAGCTATGTGTGGGAGCAGGATCCACCTGGGTCAGGGAAGCGCCCCCCAGCTGAGGGTGGCCCGATCAACCTCTGGACACCCCCACGCTCACCCTGGCAGTTTCGGCCATTGGGGGCCAGCCTGTAGCCGGTCGCGGGACAGCTGCACTGGAAACTCCCGGGAATGTTGATGCAGCGGTAGGAGCAGATGTGGCCCCCGGTGGGCAGGGCACACTCGTCGATGTCTGCAACGGCAAGGCCCACCCTCATCAACCTGTGTCCTGGCACGTGGTCGTGGGCCCGGCACCCAGCCTCTAACCCCTAGTCCCCATGGGCCAGTGGGCCAAGCCCAGGGCAGGCAGGACTGCTGGGCTGGAGGGTAAACGTCAGACACCACTAAGTTAGAGAGGAAACTGAGGCCCAGAGAGGGCAGCACTAGCTGAGGGTCACCCAGCAAGTTCCTTGTGTGCAGCGTGCATTTGGGGAGGGGGGATGGACAGTTGAGCAGAGAACGGGGAAGCCAAAGGGCTTCGGGATGCCACATGGACCGGATGCCCTGATGCAGCTGTTAACAGATTTGCTAATGAAAACATCCACTTTCTTAAGTCAATCACATAAGGACCAACAGTACGCGATCCCATTTATAGGAAATACAGGCAAATGCATAGAGACCCAAATGCGTTAGTGGTCACCAGGCAGAAGAGATGAGGGGGCATCGATGAGGGAACAATGAGTGTCTATTGATGCTGATGGAACCGCAGCCCAGTACGAGTGACAGGGGGACCGTGTGGTTGGTCAA
>NW_006922111.1:522058-524705 GCF_000298275.1 Orycteropus afer afer | reverse complement strand
GTGGGATCAAAAGGCGTGCTGGTGGCACAGTGGTTAAAGCACTCAGCTGCTAACCAAAAGGTCGGCAGCATGAACCCATGAGCCACTCGGAGGGAGAAAGATGAGTCAGTCAGCTTCCATAAAGACTGACAGCCTTGGAAACCCTGTGGGCAGTTCCACTCTGTCCTCTAGGGGTGCTGGGGTCAGAATCCACTCCACGGCAGTGGGTTTGGTTTGGGCTTTACTTCTATAAGAGCTCTGGTGGTGTAGGGCCTAAGGCACTTGACTGCTAACCAAAAGGCCGGTGGTTCAAACCCACCAGCCACTCCTCAGAAGGAAGACTGGGCAATCTACTTCCATAGTGATATGGTGCGGAAACCCAAGGAGAGGTCGCTATGAGTCGGATCTGACTCAACAGCAGTGAGTTTGGTTTTGTTTTTTTGGTGTTGCTTCTATAAAGACTGACAGCCTTAGAAACCCTGTGGGGCAGTTCCATTCTTTCCTCTAGGGACACTGTGAGTCGGAATTGATGGTCGAGGGTTTGTTATTTAAATATGGGATCAAACTGACAACAGCAACTCGGAAGATGAGACAGGATCCTTAGGGGGCAGTGAATTTATGTCCATGGGGAGGAACAACTCAGGGCAGGAGGGAGAGGACGGCTGTACAACTCAAAGGATGTCATCAAGGTCACTGAACTGTCTACGTAGATATGACTGAAATGGTGGGCGTCCTGCTGTGCACATTTTCAACAACAACAACAAAAAAAAACTATCTTTAAGAAGAAAAAATAATCGTATCAATCATACGAGTCATTTAAGCGCCTAGGATCGCTTTTCATTTGTTATCTGATTTAATCCTCCAACAACCCGCTGAGTCTGTGTTATGCCCCATGTTAAAGAGAAGAAAAGGGTGGCCCAGGTCTGGGGAGCATCTTCCACAACAGTATTGGTGGAACTCAGTGACAGGTGCATGTGGCCCTGAGCCCCTAGCCCCACGGAGATCTGGGTTCCAGAGACCGTAAAGCCAAAGGGAAACTGAGGCACACCCAAGCACCACCAGTGCTACCTGTCTCTTAGAGAAAAATTCAGAGTGGGCTGCGTCAGCCAAACCCCAAACTTCACCCAACAGCGGTTAAGTGCACCCCAAGAAGCCTTGGCTAGAGGGACAAAAAAAAAAAAGCCTGCTTGCGTGAAGGGAGTGAAACGGGTGAGCTCAGGGGACTCGGGTCAGAGAAATCGCAGCAGACTCTTGCCAGCTGGTGCTGGGATGCAGACAGCTGGTGTGGGAGCAAGGCCCAGCGTGCGGCCTCCCTCGGCCCACGGGGGGCCCTCACCTTCACAGGTGACACCATCCACGTCGCTGAGCTGGTAGCCCCGTCGGCAGTAACACTGGTACGAACCGTAGACGTTGGCGCACTCCTGGCTACAGGGGCTGTTGATGCACTCATTCACGTCTGAAAGAAAGGGGTTCCCCAAGGTCACCACTGAGAGCTACGGCCCATGCCCAGCCTCCCCAGCAGCCAGACCAGCGGAGCAGGAACCGCCCGTTATGACTGGATCATGTTCTCCAAAACGTATAGGAATCCTAACCCCTATCCCTGTGGATGCAACCCCATTTGGAAACAGGGTTTTTATGTTAAGTTAGTGCGACCCTATCAGTGCGCCTCACCTCAGGCAGAGAGACAGGGACGCACCAGCGGGGGAAGAAAGATGCCACGTGGGGAACGAGAAGGGATGGAGAATGCCAGGGCTATAGACACGGAGACAGGACCTTCCCCCAGAGCCAACAGAGAGCTTTCCCTGACGGCCAGTACCCTGAATCTGGGCTTGTAGCCTCTTGAACCGTGAGAGAATAAATTCCTGTTCCTTAGAACCCCTGCTGTGGAATTTCTGTTACAGCAGCGCTAAGAGGCTGAGACAGTGCCCTTCCTCAAGTCAACACACACCACAGAAGGTGGCCCTGGAGTGACTTGACCCCGTGCCCAGTGAGTGCAGAGTCTCTTCATCCCCACCTTTGCCCCGTGTCAAGCCGCCCCATCTCCCATCAAGACAATGGTCACGCCCTGCAGTCTTGGCTCCCTCTGATGTCCGAGTCAGCTCTAGTTCCCAGTGGAATGGATTCTTAATCCCCACTCCACACGGCGTCCTCAGCTGACGACAACACACGAGAGGCCTTCATGACCTGCCCGCCGCGCCGTGCCCCTCATGCTTCAGTGCTCTGGGCTGGGCTCACTGCTTCCCACGCCCACAGCAGGGCCGAGTGGAGCCACCACCTGTTTCTGTAAATAGTGTTTGCGTGGAACCCAGCCGTGCTCACACCTTTACAAATTGTCTCTGGCTGCTTTTGTGCTAAGCGGCTAAGGTAAGGTGCTGCACCAGAGACCACAGTGGCCCGCCACGCCCAATGCAGCTGCTCGGGCTTTGAGGAAACGTGTGCCTCCCTTCTCACTACGTCCTGCTCACTCTTAGCAGGACAGGAGGGGTGCAGCCAGGAACATCCGCCGGCCTCTCACCTGTGCCTCAGCCCCCCAGCCTGGCCCACACCTGCCCACCTGAGCTCATCACAGTTTAGAACCCCTCCGCCCCCAGCAGGAGCTGTCTGCTTGCTACAAAGCCAGCAGGCACCTAGCAATGCTTACTGGAGTAAACACAGCAGGCTGGCCAGG
>NW_006922111.1:519838-521583 GCF_000298275.1 Orycteropus afer afer | reverse complement strand
CTCCCCACTGTCGGTGAATGGTGTGTGTGTGAAGTGAATGGTGTGTTTGTGTGTGTGTCTATGTGGTGTCTGTGTAGGTGAATGGTGAGGATGTGTGTAGTGTAGTGTGTGTGTGTTTATCATGTGCTTATACGTGTGGGTGGTGTGTCTGCAGGTCAATGGTGTGTGTGTGTGCGGTGTACGGTGTGACTGTGCAGATGAACGGTGTGTGTGTGTAGTGCACAGTGTGTGTGTGGTATGTGCAGGTAGTGTCTGTGTGTAATGTATGGGGTGTGTGTGGTGTGTCTGTGCAGGTCAATGGTGTCAGTTTGTGGTGTGTCTGTGCAGGCTAATGGTGAGTGTGAATAGTGTATAGTGTATGTGTATGTATGTGTATCGTGTGTGTATGTGCATGTGCTGTGTATAGGTAGTGTGTGTGTATCATGTGTTCATATGTGTGTGGTGTGCCTGTAGGTGAATGGCGTGTGTGTGTAGTGTATGGTGTGTTTGTGTGGTGTGTGTGTATGTGAATGGTACATGTGTATGTAGTGTATAGTGTATGTGTATGTATGTATATCGTGTTACGTGTGTGTGCTGTGTGTAGGTAGTGTGTGTGTAATATATGGTATATGTGTGGTGTACCTGTGTAAATAAATGGGGTGTGTGTGTAGTGTATTTATATGTATGTAGTGTATGTATGTAGTTAAATATATGTAGTGTGTTTATATGTATGTGGTGTGTGCAGGTGAATGGTGGGTGTGTGCAGTGTATAGCATGCATGTGTGTGTATTGTGTGTTTATGGGTGTGGTGTGTGTGGGTGAATGATGGCTGTGTGCACTGTATAGTATGTGTATATCATGTGTTTATGTGTGTGTGGTGTGCGTGGGTAAATGATGGGTGTGTGCAGTGTATAGTATGTGTGTGTGTATATCATGTGCTTATGGGTGTGTGGTATGTGTATGTGTGTGGTGTGGTGTCCTCTCCTGAGGAGGGGCCACCCCTTCGGGGTGTCCCTATAGCCTCCCCCAGCACCCCTCCTGTCTCCCACACGTCTGCCGAGGAGGGTGGGTGAATGGTGTGTGTGTGTGTAGTGTGTGTGTAGCATGTTCTGGAGGGCAGGTTCTGAATCCCAGGGGAGCCCCAGTGCCCACCCCATCACCACCCCCAGCGTGAGACCACATCTACAAGACATCCTGGTAGATGTCATGTTTGTGGCCTCACCGGTGAGGTCTCCTTCTTAGTCTAGGACTTTAGGACCTGCCATGTTTTAGGACTGACCCCAAGCTGCCCAGGACAGGACACACTGGGCAGCCTGAGGGACCGTCATGGCCAGTTAACACTCTTGGGTCTGTGGTCCACAGAGCCCAATCCCTGGTAAGATGTGACGCCCACTGGGCACCCCTGTACACGGTCCTTGTGCTGGACATGCCACCCTATCACCTCGTCCCAGCCCACCTGAGGAGGCTGATGTCCTCCAGGTGTTTCACCACAAGGGGGCTCCCTGTACGGTGCACATGGGTTAACATGCTCGGCCACTAACTAAAAGGTTGGTGGCTTGAGTGCCACTTGAGGCACCGTGGAAGGAAGGCCTGGTACTCCACTGCTGAACAGCCAGCCCCTGAAAACCCTGCAGGGCTCAGTCCCACCCTGACGAGTGTGATGGGGACAGTAGTTCCCCAGGAGGAAGGCGGCTTGGTGGGGCTGGGGGGAGAAATGGGTCACTGACCACAGGGCCCTGGCCTGTCCCCTTCCGGACCCCGTCCCC
>NW_006922111.1:517843-518862 GCF_000298275.1 Orycteropus afer afer | reverse complement strand
GGCAGGCGCAGCCAATGGCTGGCGGCAGCAGGAACCTGAGCGTGGGTCTCCTGTGTCGGGGCCTTTTCTCTGGGAGCTGCCTGGCCTTGTATTATCCGAGATGAGGAGAGGACAAGGACGGGCCCCTGTGCTGTGGTGCCCTTGGCTGGGGCCTGTTTGATGCCCACTCAGCCAGGTCTCCAGGCCCAAAGGAGGTCTACAGGGACAGCCATGTTATTGGTCAGGTTCCCCCCTACTAGCCAAGTTCCCAGGCCCTAAAGAGGTCTGTAGGGTATCCACATACCTCAGGCCCTAAGGAGGCCTGTGGGACACCCATGCACTTGTCAGGGACACCCACGTACTCGGCAGGGTCACCCAAGGCCCCAACCAAGGAAGTGTGCGGGACACCCACGTACCTACACACGTCCTGCTGACACCATCAAAATAGTAACCAGCCTTGCATTCACAGCGGAAACTCCCAGGGGAGTTCACACAGGCATGGCCGGGCCCACAGGGCTCTGAGGGCGGAGCACACTCGTCCACATCTGGCAAAGAAGAAAGACATGTGTAAAACCCATGAGGTAAGAAAGGCCCAGGATCCCAAGAGTGAAAGGGCAGCAGGTGCCCAGGAAGAAAGCTCGGGAGGCGGGAAGGACAGGAAAGAAGGGTGACCAGAAAGAGAAACCACAGGGAGGAAGTGGGAAGAGGGCTGCTACACTCTGGAGACCGTGACCAGCGTCACAAAACAAAAGGTGCAGGAATGTTGGATGGAAAACCAATCTGCCCTGTGAACTTTCATCAAGTCACATTAAAAAGTTAAGAAAACAAAGAAAGAAAAAATTAGAGTGTCAACAAGGCAGTGCCCTTTTCTCCTCCAACATGGATTTCAGAGCACCTACTGTGTGCAGACCCCGGCTAGGGAGACAGGGCTGGTGGGACACAGCCCCTACCCGCAGGATGCCTGCCTTGGCCACTCATCAGGGAGTCTAGTTAAAGGGCCAGGCACTGAGAAAGTGCTGTGGGAGTTACAGTGAGTGGGG
>NW_006922111.1:499096-506728 GCF_000298275.1 Orycteropus afer afer | reverse complement strand
GCCTGGAGGCTGTGGAGGGGCTGGGGAGCTACGTCAGTCCAGGCCGGAGACGATAAAGGTCTGTGCTTGGGGCCTGGCAGCGTAGAAACGGCTCTGCTCTGCGGCTCTCTCCCTTTCCAGAGCAGCGGCTGTGCGCTGGGAGCAGCCAGAAAAGGTGATTCAGGAGCTTTAGAAAAGTACCAACCGACACATCGGGTGCCCTCCTCGTTGAGGTGGTAGCCACGGCCGCAGTGGGGCACGTTCTTCTGGCAGGTGTAGGAACCCTCCGTGTTGATGCATGTCTGCCCCATGGGACACGGGGCACTGATACTCAAGCACTCATTGATATCTGCAGCGGGGAGAGACGTAACACCAAGGTCAATGGCGGGGGGCTTCCAGAACCCAACAGCCTCTTTGTACAGCCACCAGCAGAGGCACCACAAGCCCTGACCCTGGGCCCCGTGGCAGCCTCCCACGGCCTCCTGATCTCGCCGCCAGGCAGTGCCACTTGGCTTTCTTGGCTTCCACCTCCTCGGCCCCTCTGCCTGCTCTGAACCCTGCAATGCCTCCATCTTTTGCAGTAACCAATGCCAGCTTGCCTACCTGGCTTTTAGGTCCTGCCATGTGACTTCCTGTTGTCACCACTGACTTGGCAATCACTATGCCCCCTGTATTCACCTACTGTGTTGGGCTGAAGCGTGTTCCCTGACAATCTGTGTGAAGTCCTAAGTCCTTTCCCTGTGACCACGGCCATGTTTGGAAACAGGGCCTTTGCAGATGGTATTAGTTCAGATGGAGAACAGGGGTTTCTAAGCCCTGTATGAGCAGTGTCCTCACAAAAGAGGAAAGGACACACAGACACAGGGAGACAGACGAGGGGTGCTTGTGGTGCTGCACTGATAAGCCAAGGAACGCCTGGGGCCACGAGAAGCCGTGACAGAGGCGGGGGACAAGCTTCAGGAAGAACCAACATGGCTGACAGCCCGATCTTGGACTCCCAGCCTCCAGGACTGTGAGAGAACAAAATTCCATTCTTATAAGTCACCCAGTTTGTGGGGAACCAGTAAAAAGCACTCCCCACTTAGGAGGCAGAGTTGTGCAGGGAGAAATGTGTATTTTCTACATGTTTGTTTGCTTATTTTAAATGAAGATGTATACAGCTTTTCAAATAGACAAAGTATTTTTCTTTTCTTTTTTTAAAGAACAGACACTGAATTTGGTGGCAAGAGTTGTGGGCACAGAAAGGGGCACCCACCCACAGCCACACAAAGGCCAGATTCATGGGCTGCTGAGAGCCTACACTGGCTTCAAAGGCAGCGCCTGGAAGACTGTCCCCGGAGCAGAGGGCAAGGGAAGGCCAGCTGATCTGAGCGGAGCCAGGTGGCTAACCCGGTGACCCGGGAGGGAGGAGGGGATGCTCCCGCCCTCCCAGGACAGGCCACGGGCCAGCTGCTGGCTCCCCTCGACCCACGCTGCTCTCCAGCTCAGTCCCGCCGACCTTCTACTGAGACACTAACTTCACATGTGGTTTTCTGCCTTTCCCACTGAGCTCCCTCTCAAATCAAAATAGTATTTTTGTTTTGTAACAGACTGAACTGGCGTGTGGCAGGAGGTGAGCATGTCTTGCGTGTCTCCCCTGCACCAGGGGCTCTCCACGGTCACCTGGCTTGATCCTCGCCTCACACCTAGAAGTCAGCTGATGGTTATTCCCATTTTCCAGAGAGGAAAGTGAGGCTCAGAGAAGGTAAGCAAATTGCTTTATGTCATTCGGTTCAAAACCAGGAATCTCTGACTCTGAACTCAAGACCTTTCACCTGTACTTAACCAAACCCAGACCTGGGCCAGACTAGTCAACGCGGCGACCTGTGTGCTCAGAGGGGAGCCGTGCTCCAGGCCAGACCTCCGCTGGCCTCTGGCGACCCCGTGTGCTCAGATGGGAGCCGTGCCCCACAGGGTTTGCAGGGGCTGATTTTTTGGGAAGCGATTGCCAGGCCTTTCTTCCGTGGGGCCTTTGGGGAACCTGAGCCTCCAACTATGGTCAGCAGCAAGTGTGTGAGCCATCTGGACCACTCAGGAACCCTTTCATCTACACTACTGCTGTCAGGTGCCACAGAGTTGATTCCGGCTCATAGCACAGCCCCACGTGACCAAGCACAAGTGCCTCACAGGGTTCTCTCCTGGCTATAACCTTTACACAGAATGCCAGGGCTGTCACCTGCAGAGTTCCTGGATGCGCACAAAACACCAACCTTTCCTTTAGCTGCCGAGCGCTTAACCATTTGTGCCACCAAGGCTCTTTGCATCTATGCAAGGGGTTGGCAACGAAAGGCTCTTGGGCTGAACCAAGCTCGCTGTCCAATTTTATAAATAAAGTTTTATTGACACACAGCCTCGCCTACTTGTTTACACACAGTCTGGGGAGGCTTTCGAGCTACCTCAGCAGAGTCAGGAAGCTGCAACACAGACCCTGTGTCCTGCAGTGCCTGAGATACAGACCCCGCGGCCCTAGCTGGGTCACCGGCCGGCCCTGCGGAGCCCGTCGGGCCTGGCGGCGGTGTGTCTTACCAATACAGTTGCCTAGAGCATCTTGTATAAAGCCACTCTTGCACTGTAGCTTGGGTCTGCAGCGGAAGGATCCCACAGTATTCTGACAGATAAAATCGGGGGGGCAGTTATGAATACCACTGTCACACTCGTCAATATCTGGTACATCATAAAAAAGGAAATAGTTAGCAAGCGTTCTGCCAGGAGCATCTCATAACACTTTAAAATCACACTTTTTTTTTTTTTTTTAATTTTTTAAAATAGCCCATCACTCAGAGTATAACCCAAAACAATCCCATGGAGAGGTCACAGACGGCATTTAGCTAGCCAAACAAGAGCTCAAGACTGAACGCTGACTGTGTTCCCAGGCTCTCCGGAGGCAAACTCTCTGCTCTATCATAAATAACCCAGGCGTTTCCCTGCCAGATGTATTTTGCTCATTCCCAGCTAAGTGTCTGTTTACTTTAGATCATGACTTAATTGTTTTGGTGGCAATAACTAGGGTCCCTATAAACTTATCCATCCGGATGTCCTCATGATATTACAAAAACTAACTGGGGCGCCTGTAAGGAGCAGGCTGCCTTCCCTTGAAGTTCACAGATGTCAGATGTTCAAATGTGTACACTTAGCTGGCTCGACCACTGGGTTCCCTGCGGCCAAACCGCCCAGCAAGTCCGCGGGGATGGACTGAACCTACCGGGACGCCCTCAGATGTCCCGAGGGCGTGCCGTGCTTTCGAGCTGGCCTCGTGACTTGATCAACGTTTCTACACAAGTGCTTTTGTGGCTCTGACAGGCTCGACAGCCCTTGCAGAAACCACATCCTAAAGAATCTTCCTCAGAACTTTATCTGCCAAGTAACCTCAAGGGCTTGGGGGCATAAAGCCAGCAGCCAGAAATGTCATGGTTTTAGGCAGCAGAAGGAAATACGCTTTGAACTTCAAGGAAGCCTGGAACCAGATGGGAGGCAGCTGTGGTGCAAACAAAATTTTTTTTTTTTTTTCATAAAAAGTGCATGTGAGCACCTGAAACTCGTGCCGGGTGCTGTTTTTAAATAATCGTGCACTGAGTCTTTTCAGAAACGCAAACTCGCTGCCCGCATTAACTGAGTGTCGGCAGAAGCACTATGGACAGAACTGGCCGGGACTGGGGCAGGGGGTTGTTAGCTTGTCTGCTCTGATCGCATCTGTCAGTCCTTTCACCTCTACGCCCCTCATGACACCCCAGGGGTTGGTCCAACAGGTATAAACACCAGGTGCCGTCAAGTGGACACTGACTCATGGTGACACCATGTGTGCAGAGCAAAAGGGGGGTCCATAGCGGTGTCAGTGGCTGATATTGAAGAAGCAGATGGCCAGGCCTTTCTCCCGAGGTGTGTCTGGGTGGCCTGGACCCCCCAACCTTCCAGTTAGTGGCCAAGCCTGTTAATCATATGCACCACCCAGGGACCCCCAGCAGCCATAGCCACCACCATCACAACAGTGCAATCTGCAGCTGGTCGAGGGCGTGGCACAGGCCTGGGTGGCATTTTGTTCCACTGTGCACAGGGACACCATGAGTCAGAGACCTGCCAGACGGCAGCCCACAGAGGAGGCAGCAGTCCCGGGAGCCACACGGGGGCACTGCAGCCCCAGAGTCCTCGGCCCGGAGCCCGTGCCTTCCTTCCCACCGTACCCCATCCACCCCTGCAGACTGGCTGTCAGGCTGTGAGCAGGCACCTACCTTTGCAGTCATTGTTCTCCGTGAGCTCGTAGCCAGTCCCACAGCTGCTGTCCCGTTGACAGCGGAAAGAGCCCACGGTGTTGATACAGGACTCACCCAGCCGGCAGCTGTGCTTGCCGGTAATACACTCGTTAATGTCTAGGACAGACGGCAAGGAGTGACTGGTGAGAAAGCCCATCCGTACCCGTCCGCCCGAGGACTCCTCCAGAAGTCACGGGGTCTGGCCCCTGCGTCCATGAGCCCCCATTCGACCGGGCTGGGGTCCCACTGTGACACACAAGGGTGTCATGAGGACTCGCCACCAAGTCCCTTGCTCTTGCAGAGTGATTTTCTGAGCACTCATTTATCCAGTGCCAGCCCTGGACTGGAATCGTGTGACCCTCTACAAGCCCAGAAGGAGGGTGTCACCGTCCCCCCACATCAATTCTAGGCTCAGAGCATGCTGAGCCCAGCCCAGGCCTCTTCCCAGCATGTGGTCTGTCTTCTCCGGATGTGACCTCAGCTGGGAGCCCTGCCCCACACAGCTAGAGGGAGAGCCAGCAACACAGTACTGGGTGCTCTCCAACACGGCAGGGCGCCCCCTGTTCGGACCTCAGGGACGGGGTGTAGCCCTGAGACATTTACCTTCACATGAGACACCATCGGGCAGCAGCTGGTAGCCCACAAAGCAAGAGCAGACGACCTCGTCCCCCGTGTCACGGCACTGCTGTTTACAGGGGCCGCCGCCTGCAGACAGAGCATGTGTGAGGGGGTGCAGGGGGACACGGAGCCCCTGCAGACCTCCACATTCGCTCCCCAGTTCCAGGGAGCAAGCAGAGCCCACCCACCGCCTTCCCAGTCCCTACCCTGTGGGAGGTCCCCAGGACTGGCCCTGGGCACCCAGCAAAGTCTCAGCCCTGGCTGACAACAGGAGGGCCAGGCAGGGGGCGCTGTAAGTCTGTGGGGCAGAGCACCAGCCAGCAATGGACCCCTCATGGGACGAGGCCCCGCAGAGGCCCAGTTTCTCCCCAAATCTCGGGCAAGCAGGACTGCCATGTCACTCCCACTGCCTCAGCTCCAGCCACCCACTCACCTGGTCTCCCCCCGAGTCTCCCTGGTATTGGCCCTCAACCTTCTCTTGCTCTGGGGCAGCCTGAGGGATGTCCAATGGGCAACTCCATCAGGACTAATCTCTACCAGGCAGTGGCCCTGTGGCCTAAGTTCCCAACTGTTGCCCAGGCCCTGCAGGGCCCTGCCCCTTGTCCAACACCCTCCTCCCCCTCCCCCCACTGGACACCCTGCCCGTCTGCTGGGGCTCTGCACCCCTCCCTTGGCTCCACGCCAGCCCCCCGGGAAGACCCTCCCATGCTCCAGGGAGGATCACGTGGCTGCTATGGACTGAATCGTATGCCCCCAAAAGCCATGCAAACCCAACCTCATTTGGGGAATAGAGTCTTTCTTTGAAGTTATTATCAGTAAAGTTAAGAGGTCAGGCCAGAATTGGGTGGGTCCTAGTCCCTTCAGAGTGTCCTATAAAATGCAGAAGATGTTACGGGGAGAGGGTCTGAGAGCAGCAAGGGGACCCCAAAGCTTGTCAGCAGCCACCAAAGCCAGAAGGGAGACCTGGGCAGTTTCTTGGCGAGTCCTCGCCCGGACTCCTCGCCGCCAATACCCTGAACTTCAGCCTCCAGCTCTGTGGGACAGCACCCATCTGTTGCTTAAAGCCACCCTCTTTCTGGGAGGTTGTTGTGGCAACACTAGAAAACAGAGCGGAAGCTTTCTGGGACTCTCTGCTCCTTCCCTCCCCCCCCAGGATGCAGTGCCGATGTCACTAAACACTGACCATGTCACCGTGTCAGGAAGCAGGGTGCCTACTTAACCCAGTGACTCTCTCCCCAGCCACAGGGCGAATCACGGAATGAACTTGGGGCACAGACCTGTCAGTTTCGACATGCCGGACTGTTCCAGCTTTAGGATGTGAGAAACACACCTGCAACTCTCCAACTTTAAACTTGAACACGTCTCTCTGTGGGGTACGCCCCCTCTGGGTCAGGTGTGGTCAGGCTCAGGGTCACAGACACCAGTGACACTCGGGTCCTTTCTGAGGGACCCCAGCTTTGGGAGAACTTGGGAATGATCAGGTGGTACACGGGGGCGCAGGGTGCCCGATGCCAGCTTTTCACCCACAGCCCTTTCTCCGGTGCTCTTACCAGACCCCAGCTCCAAGGACGCTGAGGGAGAAGGCAGGGGCCCAGGGGTGACGAGAAGACAAACATGACCCCCAGCCAAAGGACACTTCCCAGGGGGAACCTGAGTAAAAGCGCTGGGGTGCGAGCTCCCAGCGAGACCAGCGTCGACCTTGTTTTACGTCCAGTGAATCGCCGACTGGCATGGAGGTGGCGCCAGGTTCTTACCTCGGCAGCGGTCGTTCAGGTATGGGTCCTCTTGCTCTCCCTCGCCCTCAGAAATCTTAGCTAAGGGGGCAAGGAACAAGGGCAGACGTTTACACAAACACATCACTTCACTGTATCTCAGAAGCTTCTCTTCTGCTTAACATCAAGGAGCTGGTGGCAGTGCTTAAGGCATTGGGCTGCTATCGACTGGAACCGACTGAATGGCAGTGAGCTTGGTTTTCGGTTTTGGGTGGCCCCAATGTGCCTGACGGGCAACTGAAAAGCTGGTGGTTCAAGCTGGCTCCTGTGAATTGCCTCACGGAAAGGCCTGGTGACCTAATTCTGAAAAATCAGCCACTGAGAATGGTGGCAGGGTGGTTAGGCATTGGGCTGCTAACCAGAAGGTCAGCAGTTCAAACCCACCAGGTGCTCCGTGGAAGAAGATGAGGCAATTTGCTTCCGTAAAGACTTACAGCCTTGGAGACCCAGTGGGGGTCGCTGAGTGGGAATCAACCCGATGGCATGAGTTTGGTGTTTTGGTTTTGAAAACCCTGTGAAGCAGCTGTACTCTGATACACTGGCGGGGTGTGTGTGGGGTCACCATGTGTCAGAGTCAAGGCAACAGTACATTTTTTTTCTGGTTTCTTACCCATTTGTAAATATTACAGCCAGCTAAGTATTCATGTTATCCTTTTTAAAACAGAGTGATGCTTGGCAGTGTAAGCAAATCTCAGGGCTGTGACAACAGAAACAGCGTAGGCACAATCTCCTGTCATCAACTGCACGTGGAGTGCTGTCCCGTGGGCCAAATACTGCAAACGTTTTAGCAGCCACAGCCCTAATGTTAAGTCAAGTCACATCCCCCAAAACCTAAAGCCATGCCGATGGTGAAAGTTGACTTCACAGTCAGCTTTGCCTACCTTCCTAACTGAATTGCCTTCCTCGCCAAAAAAATATGTATTGGAATCCTAACCCCTAAATCTGTGGATAGGAGCTCTGGTGGCATAGTGCCTAAG
>NW_006922111.1:497054-498521 GCF_000298275.1 Orycteropus afer afer | reverse complement strand
AACCCAGGAGAGAGGTGGTGGGTGCTTTGGGAGGAACGGTTGGTGAAAGGGCTGGAGGGACGCAGCATGTCTGGCCTTGTAGGAATAAGCCTTGGGTTACTGCTGGTAATCCTGACTTCCTCTTGTAAGGTTAGAGGAGGTCAGAACATGTGGCCTCCTTGCCGTTTTTGCAGCCGCTCTTTGGAAGAAAGATAAGGCCATCCACCTCCATAAAGATTTCTCACCCTGGAAACCCACTGGGGGTTGGTGGGAGTCGGAATAGACTCTATGGCAGCAGGCTTGGTTTGGGGATCCCTATGATGTCATTGCATTGGGAATAGGGTTTTCTTTGTTATGTTAAGGAGGCCATGTCAGCGTGGGGTGTGCCTAAATGTAATCACTTCCGGGTTAGAGAAAAGAGCAGAGCAGACACAGCTAGCACAGATGGGGTGGGAACCCCCAGATCGCCGGCCGCCAAAAGCTGGGACGGACAGGGAAGGACTTCTGTAGTTCCGCACACCCAATCTGGACCCCACGCCTCCTGAGCAGGCGCTGGTAAATTTCCACCCTTATGTGCCACCGACTTCATGGCACTTAAGGCAGCCCCAGGAACCCAGGCAGCGGTGAGCACCACGTCTGGCTCCACTAGCACTTCTGGCAAAAACTAGAGAATGGGTTCGTCCATTCATCCTGGGCGGCGACAGCGTGGATAGTGTAGAAGTCACAGCCCACATGCAGACGCCGGTCCTCTAGCAGCCGGGGCTGTGATGGCAGAGTCCCCACACCCATGGGGTGATCAGAGGCGACAGCAGGGAACAGGAGCCAGCATGGGCACACGGGGAGTCCCTGCCAACTCACCTGCCTACCAGCGTCCTTCACAAAGGACCATAGGTGGCAAGAGGCCTGTGGGAAGAAGCCCCAGAAGTACTCAGAAACCACGTCCTCTGCCCGCAAGAGACCCACAGCGACACGACGGGACAGCGCCAGCACCGAGTACGGGGGAAACACGCTCGTCAGAGCTGCTGCTGCGGCCTGAGCACAGCTGGGGAAGAGCCAGGCTGGACCCGGAGGGAAAACGCAAAGGGAGGCGCTGCCTCGGGTTTCTCTCCCGGCTTCCTTTCTGGAGTTTTCCAAACCAAACCAAAGAAACTCACTGCCGTCGAGTCAGATCCAGCTCAGAGCGACTCCTCCTTGGGCTTCCGAGGCGGTGTGTCTATGAAGTCGATGGCTCAGCCTTCCTTCCACAGAGTGAATGGTGGGTTTGAACCTCCAACCTCTGGCTAACAGTCAAATGCCATAGGCACTGGACCACCAGAGCTCCTTGCAGTGAGCACCACATATGAACAGTGGAAAAATCAATGGCATCAGAGTATCAGTAATACTGCTTTAAAATTCAGTGTAACCTAACTTGTACGTACTGTGTACAAGACTTATATGTACTATGCATTTTAAATAAAAACAAAAAACCAACTGCCATCAAGCCGATTC